>NC_045434.1:99402706-99411672 GCF_002776525.5 Piliocolobus tephrosceles
TTGTAGTATAGTTTGAAGTCAGGTAGTGTGACGCCTCCGGCTTTGTCTTTTTGACTTAGGATTGTCTTGGCAATGCGGGCTCTTTTTTGGTTCCATATGAACTTTAAAGCAGTTTTTTCCAATTCTGTGAAGAAACTCATTGGTAGCTTGATGGGGATGGCATTGAATCTATAAATAACCTTGGGCAGTATGGCCATTTTCATGATATTGATTCTTCCTATCCATGAGCATGGTATGTTCTTCCATTTGTTTGTGTCCTCTTTTATTTCACTGAGCAGTGGTTTGTAGTTCTCCTTGAAGAGGTCCTTTACATCCCTTGTAAGTTGGATTCCTAGGTATTTTATTCTCTTTGAAGCAATTGTGACTGGAAGTTCATTCCTGATTTGGCTCTCTGCTTGTCTATTACTGGTGTATAAGAAGTTGCATTTTAAAGTAACAGAAATTGGGGAAACTCTTAATAATTAGGGTGGTAGAGTTACTGGAGGGATCAGGGAGTAAGTATTCCACCAAACAGGAACATTAGTATGTGAATATTTCACTAATACAATAGCAGGGTCAGTAGGGGTTGAATTGAGATTCTCTAACTTAGGGGAGAGTTCTTAACTTTGATTTTATTCATAGCTTACTTTCATGAGTAGAATTTTTGGCACCATGCTTGAAAGAAAAAGTAAACACTTTTTTTTCAAAGTTAGTTTCCAAAAGAAGAAATAAAATTTCTTAGTTATCATCGCACTCTTCATTTGACTTCCCTCCCAAATTGCTATTGTTTTCTGCTTCTCTTGTGTTTTCTTAAATACTCATCAGTGTGAGTTTTCTTAAGTTTAGTTAGACGTTCCACTAGGCCTCTTACCTCATTTGTGGCAAGGTTTGGTAAACATTTAGTTTGAAAGATACAACTGTGATGAAATATAGCCTCAGTTGTAGCAAAATTAAATTTTACGCAATGGCTTTAATTGGTGGTATACCTTTGAAGAGTTTGCAATATGCCCAAGTGCTACAGCATACCGTATGAGAATCACTGGGTAGCAGTGATTTCTGGGGGTGAAGAATCGAGGAGAATGGAAAATATATTAAGGGATCCGAAAAAGATTCTAGAGAGACGTGTCTGTTCCCTGTTTTCCCCCAACACTGATTTCTCCAAATTTGGAGGCAAACTACTACATCTCAAAGAACGGCTTTTCCTTTAGAACCACAGGCTCCTTAACTATACCCTTTTTCATTAGCCTTACTTTCCTCTTGCATTTTATCCCTCCAAATACAATCTTTTGTGCTTCTCTAGGGAGATTCCCTTTGTGTTGAATTTTAAGATTATGAGTAGTATAAATTATGTGGGTTGCATCATAAAACAAAGTGTGAACACACACAAAATCTTACTGATGAGTCAAGTTCCTAAGCACTATTAATAAGTTGAAAGTGTTAATTAAGGCTGGGCGCAGTGTCTTACATCTGTAATCCCAGCACTTTGGGAGGCCAAGGCGGGAGGATAGCTTGAGCTCAGGAGTTTGAGACTAGCCTGGGCAACATAGCGAGATCTCATTTCTACTAAAACTAAACAACAAAAAAAATTAGCCAGGTGTGGTGCCACATGCCTATAGTCTCAGCTACTCAGAGGGGCTGAGGTGGGAGGATTGCTTGAGTTCAGGAGGTCAAGGCGTCAGTGAGCTGTGATTGCGCCACTGCACTCCAGCCTGGGTGACAGAGTGAGACCCTGTGGGAAAAAAAAAAAAGTGTTAAGTAGGGAGTATTTGCTTATATGTATATATTTTGTTGTTTTCCCCAAATCCTTATGCCTCTGAAGAGGATATACTTTGATGAATGAAGATATTAGGGAGGGTAGGGAGAAAGAATAGAAGTTTTTACATATAAATACAAATAGAAGTATTTTAAAAATAATTTTTTCTTAGCTTAATTGATACCCTGCCTTCTGGAATTGTGAAAGGCTAATAATGAATTCGACTATTGAGAAAGAGAATAATTCCTACTTCATTTGAAGTATTCCCTCATTGAAAACACCAGTTTGCACCATCCAGAAGGCCTTTTTACTTCAGTTATTATCTGATTTAAAATTTGTTTTTAGGTGTGTTATATTTATTTCTACTTCATATATACATGTAATTATAGATAGAGTTTTTAAAGCATATAGAATACTGTTATTGTTTAAACAGTTTATAAATAAGGTACTTTTATACTTATAAAAATTGTTTTTGATATGTGCAGGTTACCATGCTACAGATTTGTGTACATCAGTACACTATTTGTACTTGCTTCCATGCCTAGCATTTTTGTTACATGCATGGATCTACAAAGGAATTGTGGTTTGTTTCAGAGCTGCATGTAGCAGGCATATGTGTGATATATTTTTATTTCGGCTATTATTTCCTGTTTTTTAATTTTCAGCATGCTGGAACAGGATTCCAGGAGAATGAACCCTAGTGTGAGCCCTGCAAATCAGAGGAGGCACCTTCTAGGATTTTCTGCTAAAGAGGCACAGGACACATCAGATAGTATCATCCAGAAAAACAGCTACAGGTTAGATGGCATGCATCTATCTTTTGGCCTAAGTGATTTAATGAAGCTGAAACAAGAGAATTATCTGTAGTATAACATTGCATCTAAATTGTTCATGTATCATTTCGAGTAGTAGGACACATAAATTACTGAAACCATTAATAAATTTTACTTTTAATATTCTAAAACTAAATTTACTTTGAAACCTTTTGTAGTTTTAAAATTCCTATAGAGATGTAATGTTAAAATCTCAGTTTGTGTGCATTAATATACATATTGAAATATATACATATTATATACAATGTCTTTAATAGTTATTTTATCTATCATGTGTTTATACATATAACACATCTAATATTTGTTACTCTCTCACCTGTGGATGGATATGATATGGTAGAATAACATGATTGAACCTATTTGCAGTCATTAGGTAAAATGATTTATACTCATTTATTGTGATCTTTGTTGAATCCCTCCCTTGTTGCAATTTAATAATGACTTGATAAATTTCCATATTGCTTGTCAATAGCAAAAGGCTTTAATTGTATAAAAATGCAATTTCTATATTAGGTTAACTAGAAGAAGGTATAGTGGACATTTTTATAGTTGTATACTTTTTGATAAACATTTCCCTGTGTTATTTAGAATTTGTATTAGAGCCAAATGGAGCCAGCTCCTTTACTAACTAACAAGGCAAAGGGAGGTCACAGTATGGTAACCCTTGCAACATGTAATGCTTGAAAATTATTACACATTTGTTTACTTTTATCTCTTTAAGGATTTATAGGGCAATCATTCTTCCTAATTTTTACTGTTACATCCATACTGTTGAAAGATGATCACCACAATCCTGCAGGCTTGTCTCCACTTAGCCTTCCTGAAAAAACTGTTATTTTTGTGGAATGCAGTATGCTAAGTCAGTGGAGGACCCAAAGGATTTTATGGCAGTAGCTGCAATGCAGCATAGCAGTGGTAGATGTCATAATGTTGGAAAACATAACATTTCCTGTGTTTTTACATGCCAAAATTCATCATACTTATTAAATATTGACCTTGATGATCTCTTAACAGTGCCCCTGAATATTGGTAGAGTTTAATAGTATCTTTAATTTTACTAAATAATTTGTCCAGGTTTGCCCTACATGTTCTATAATTTTGAATTCTGTTAGTGTCCACATAAGGTCCATCAAAAATTAAATTTAAACCTAATAGCCTTTGGATTTACAAGAGTCGAGATGACTTCTTGCTAAAGAATAGAACAAGTTATGGATTGAATTCTTGAAATTACAGTTCAGGTAAGCTTTACAAGAATATTATTTCTTCTGCACTACCTGCAGCAAATAGAAGCCTTCACTTTTGTTCACATTAGCATAAGATAACATGGTGGCTCCCAGAAAGCATGCTAGTCTGATCATACTAGTTCAGCCTAGAAATCTGAATGACTTTCTGGCTGAAATTTATCAGCTTTAAAAGTAGTACATGGAATGCAAACTATTTTCTCTCTCCCTACTCCAAAGTCACCATTGAGTGAATAATCTGGGTTACTGGTCTTGGGAAAAAAAAAACCACCCAGGAAAGATTATGGATTCTTGATTACATGCAAGTCTCTTGAAATATTATTCAGCAACTTGAGAGATTTAAATAAATGCCCGTCCATTAATTTGATGTTCTTGCTTTTATCAGTATAAATACTGAATAAAAGATACCAAAAAATGTTTGTGAAACATTTGAAAGCACCTAATATTACTTTGTTCTGTGTTCTGAACTGAATTTTAGATGTTTTATCTATTTTCAGCCATGATACCTATACATTTTTTAATGCAGCTTACTTTATGTTTCTTTTTCTAAGGAGAGCTATGAGATATGGTTCAAATAAAAAAGTAGATTCTAATCCCATAGTTTATAATATTGTATTAGCATATCATTTAGGAATTAACTGCATATATTTTTTCAGTCATAGAAATGTGTGGTATATAAATAGTATGACCATATAATGTTCTATCAAACTGGGACACTTTTAAGAAGGAAAGGTAGTGCTAGTAATAATTACATCAGAACATCAGTACTGCTATCTTGGATATATGGGAAAGGATGGTCACCCTATATGTATAAGATGTCACCCAGAATTGATCTTTACTCCTCCAAGAATTCTCATTAGCTCCCTAGCACTGTCCTTTACTTCAGTGATTTATTTGCTGATTTTTTTTCTCTTGGCATAAAATGTTTGCAAGCAGACTCGAACTCTGACTGTTTCTGGGCTAATGTAATGTTGGCCTAATTGTCTCCAGATTGCATGTTGGCTGATTTTCTCTCTCCTTTAACTCCACCCAATCCTTGTCCTGGTATTTCCCCTATCAGACTTTTTTTTTTCTTCTTCTTTTCTGAAGAATATTTTTGGCTGATAGAACAAAGCCAGTTAGCACAGATGTGCAGAAATTGTTACTAGAGTTCAGATCAGAAATACATTTTCAAAGGCAGTTTTGGACTTTTCTCATGGGCTACAGTGTTTGTATTTTTCTAAGTATGCAGGCATGATTTTTAAAATAATGCGTATGTCATAGATTTATAAGAAGAGGTGCTAAGCAACCTCCTCTTACAGGCATTCAGATTTATCAAACACAAGGCAGATTTTTTTTTTCCTTCTCACTCAGTGCTTCATTTTAGGCTGATCCTTTTCTGTTTGCAGTCATTACCTGTGCACCAACATGTCTGTTTTATTCCAACCAACTTAAACCTGCTTAACCCTTACAGCCGCAAGAGAGGACATTGAGAATATTCCTTGTGCAAGTTGCAGGGAAGAATGTTCTATATATCCTCTGCTGTTGTTTCTTTTCTCTCGTATGGGGCATAAATAGGTATCTCTAACTTTTAACTTGAAGTTAACCTTCCACTTTGCCAAAATTATTTCTGTTAAGGGGCCAGTGCTTTCTGCCATCTTACTTGCCCTTTCCTCAGCATTTGGCTGTGTGGGTCTTTTGCTCCTTGAAAGACTTTCCTTTTGTGTTGCTACGTTTTTTTAGTTTCCTTTTTTTATTGGCTGCTCCTTCACAGTAATCTTTGTGGGCTCCTTTTTTACCCAAATCTCAAGGTTTGGAACTGTGAACTTTTTAAATTTTCTTTCTGTCTAGGTGACTCATCCATAATTTCATGCACACTCCATATCTGTATATCCTGATGACTCTCAAATTTATGTTTTCAGTCCAGACTTCTTTTCTGAGTCTCCAAACTCACATATCCAATAGTCTCTTTGACATCTCTGTTTTAACATTTCAAACTTTACACATGCACTGTGGAACTCAGTTCCTCTCCCTCTTTTACTTCCAACCAATTTTCTACAACTATGTTTTTTCCTTTCCATTGCTTAAGCCAGAAATCCTGATTCCTGTCTTTCAACAAGTGTTGTTGATATTCTTCCCAAAAATTTTCTTGAATTGGTCCACCCCTCTCCGTCTCTGCTGCCACAAACCTAGTCCATGACATTATCAGTTCTTGCCAGGATTGCCATAGCTCTTTCCGAATTGGTGTCTTAGCTTCCCCTTTTGCATCCATTGAGTCCATTTTTGGTACCATGGCAAGGTATACATGTAAATTGAAATGTATCACTTCTTTATTTGAAACACTTTTGTGACTTCTTAATACATTTTGTAATTCCTTATTATGACCTCGTCTCTGTCTTCCCAACCTCATCCTGTTCCCCCTCTACCTCCCCACTTGCTTGCAACTCTTCAGCCAGTGGTCTTTTTAAAGTTCTTTGAGCCCACCTTTCTCCCATCTGCCTCTTTTACGCCTAGAACGCTCTTACCCCAGTTTCTATAGAGGCGGCTTCTTCTCATCATTTAGGCCTTGATGTAACTACCATCTCCTTCTCGGACCATTTTATCTAAAGTATGTACTACCATTGCTTTTCCATTTCAACCATTTGTTTGTTTCTCTCATAGCACTTACCGGGGTTTGGATTTATTTTATCCATTTGTTTTCTTCTATTTGGTCCATCTTCCCCATTAAGGTCTTTGGGGACAGAAAGTTTGATTCTCTTATTCCCTACTGGATTCTCAGCACCTAGCACAATACCTGGCACACAGTTGGTATTCAGCAATTTTTTGTTGAATGAATAAATGAAAAGTGTGAATCTCACTATGTTCAGTTTTATATGTTTACATGTTTTCTTTTGAGATATTAGCATATCTAGTTTTCTAAATCCAGATCATCCTATATAAAGAAATTCAGGAGAGGGGTGCAAGTTTTCTTAGTGAGAGAGATTAAGATTACAGACTGAAGAGCACAAATAGCAGTAAATCTCAAATTCTAACTTTCAACTCCAGTTTTGCTTCCTACATCACACCTTGGATATGAATTCACATGATCTACATCAACGTGATGGCTAGCAAACTATATATTTTTGAAACAAATAGAGTAACTAGTTAATGTCAGTCACCCTGTTGTTTTACTAGTGATTCAGATTCTTCCATGATCCCATAGTATATATTCGGCTTTTCAACTCTTTCACTTTTCTCCTGCCAAGCATTTTATGTCTTACCCTATCCCTAACATACACACACACACACACACACACACCCCTCTACCTATTTTATGGGTACTATCCAGTTTTATTATCGTAGAACTGTGAATAACCCCAAAACTTTAGTCTGGTCACATAATACCAGTTGATTTTCGCCTCAATTACCCCATTACTGTGTTACCACCTCTGTAATAGCAGCATTGTGCATGTCTTAAGCTTGTTGAAGACATGATGAACCATGTGTTATTGTATCCCGTATTCCAAATTAATTGCTCAATAAATGGTGACTAGACAAATGTGAATTACCATCCTGTCTCTGTAGAAAATCAGAAAATGACATTTCATGTAAAATAAGTTTTTATATTTTATACTTTATCTTGCAGTATATTCTGTTTACTATATTTCCATGAAAAGTTAACACTAATGATGATTTTCTTATAGCAAACTTCTTAGGAATTTAAGATACAAGGAAACAAATTTTGTGCATCCATGTTTCAGATATGATCATTCTGTTTCAAATGACAAAGCCCTGATGGTGCTAACTGAAGAACCATTGCTTTATATTCCTCCACCTCCTTGTCAGCCCCTAATTAACACAACAGAGTCTCTCAGGTGAGTGTTGTAGATTATTGCAGAACAACTCAGAACATCTGAGTTGGTTCCCATGTTTAGATTTGGAACCTAGACAAGTAATTGGTCAGGTTCACTAAGTGACTGAAAGAATCTCTGAATTGTTTGTTGGATAACTGTAGGCATATTAGTTATCCAGTTGTGTTGTCCAGTTTCTCCACCAACCTGATAGATATGGTGATGGGTCTATTTTATGTGATGGTTGCTTACTTAAATATGTCTTCTTTGAAAACTACAGAATTAAATTAATATTAAAATTTCAGGGTGTTAGGCTTATAGTTGGTAACATTCATAGCAGAAAGTACCTTTTTCTTCCAATTAGGAAGATAATGATTAGTGGATATGTGATTCTGGAGATACTTTACCGTTAGTACACACTTCTTTATCAGCTTTTCCCTTAAATTTTTTTCCTGTGATTTTGGACCTTATCCTTAAAACCTCAAAAGCTACCTCAGGTTTTTTGTGATAGGTAGTAATCAACTACAGTTAAATAAACATAGTTTAACATCTTCATAGCTGCTGTAAAAAGTAAGCAAAATAAAGGAAGTTATATGTGAGCTACACTTTTATTTCCTGTGTTGAAAAATTTGCATTTTTTTTTACCCCCAGCAATTGAGTTCATTCTTTTTCTTCTCCCAAAAGAGCAGGATTTTCAAGAGGTTTTAATGCATCTATTTGTTGTTAAGGGTCCTATGACTTTTATTTTATTTTTAGACAGGGTCTTGCTCTGTTGCTCAGGCTGGTGTGCAGTGGCTTGATCATAGCTCACTGCTTTCCCAAACTCCCAGGCTCAAGTGATCCTCCTGCCTCTGCCTCCTCAGTAGCTGGGACTATAGGCACATGCCACCACGCCCAGCTAATTTTTTTAAAAAATTTTCTGTGGAGACATCGTCTCACTGTGTTGCCCAGGCTAATCTCAAACTCCTGGACTCAAGCAATCTTCCCACCCAGCCTCCCAAAGTGTTAGAATTACAGGTGTGAGCCTCCGTGCCCGGCAAGGAAATACTTTTTTTGGTTGAAAAACCTTAACATCCAGTGTTTATATTTGGGAGGTATTTAGCTGTAATTTTCTTTGAATTTTGAATGCGTGGTTGACAGGTTTACCATGTGAAAATGCATGTCTTAAAAAGGTTATTTATAGATTCAATGCCATCCCCATCAAGCTACCAATGAGTTTCTTCACCGAATTGGAAAAAACTGCTTTAAAGTTCATATGGAACCAAAAAAGAGCCCGCATTGCCAAGACAATCCTAAGCCAAAAGGACAAAGCCGGAGGCGTCACACTACCTGACTTCAAACTATACTACAA
>NC_045434.1:99414672-99440069 GCF_002776525.5 Piliocolobus tephrosceles
AAAAAAAAAAAAAAAAAAAAAAAAAAAAAAAAAAAAAGAAAACAGAGTGAGGTACCAAGTTCTGGGCCATCTCCAACATTACAGGCTGAAAGAGAAAGAGGAACCAGTACTTGAAAAGGAGGAAGAGTAACTGGCCAGTAAAATAGGAGAAAATGTAGAATAGTGGTGTCCCAAAATTCAAGCAAAGAAAGTTATTAAAGAAGGGGATGTAACAGTTAATTACAGGGGCCAAGAGAGCTAAGAGATGATGATTAAGATAAAGAGTGAGGAATTACCTTGGAATTGACCATGAGAACTTGTTAGTGATCTTCGTGAAAGTTCTTTCATTGGAGTGGTAATGGCAAAAGCCAACTAAAATGGATTCAGGGAAGTAATAATAGAGAAAGTGAAGAAAATTATTTCAGGGTGATCCCTATACATGGGAATAGAGAAATGGAGTAGCTACAGGAGTCAAAGAAGAGTTTTATTTTTGGATGGGAAATACTTCACCAGGTTTACATGTTTACATGCTAATGGAAACATCTTAAACTGATTATTTCATGACTAATTGGAAGCAGTATGTGTTATGTTCTAAAGTACATTAAAAGGATAACAAGAAATGTGGGTTTTTAACCATTATGGAACTGTTTTCATACATAAAATGAGGGCTAGTCCAGGTGAGCTCAAACTCTGACATTCTGAAATTCTGTAATTATCTACTGTGTGCTTCCCTTGGCCTCTCCAACAACTCTTTTCACCTAATGTAGTAGGCAACTTTATTAGTTGTTAATACTAATAGAGGCTGCAGGTAATCATTCACAATGTCATATATACCCCAAAGTCCCAAAGCTGCTTATTGGCATTGGAATTTGGAGTCTAGTACTTCAAAAATTCATGTCTGCCAAAGCCTACACATCAGCTGCTACCATGATCAGAGGGAAAATGGACCTTGTCTCTCTTCTGCTTTCCACATCTGAAACAAGTGCATATTATTGGCAGAATCTGAATTATATCCAGAGCTCTGGTGGCAAAATAGTTTGAGTGATATAGGTTTCAGGCGTCCGTCCTTTACAGAAGAAGAGCACGGCAGTCAGGAATAGATCATTGCCAGTAGGTAATCCCACACAGCTAGTATAATGAACTTAATGAAAAATTAGATTAAAATTCTTGCCCTAAATGTTTTTTTTTTTTTTTTTTTTTTTTTTGGCCTTACCATTAGATGTAATTTGTCATGTTTTTCTTTCCTGTTCGTTAGATAAATCAGTAGAGCATTTACTGTGGAACGGGTGCTTGGTGTTCTTTAATCTTCAAGGAATTCTAATGCAAGAAAAAGAATTTTGTTTTAATTTTACTGTCTTTGTTCATTTGAAGGAGATGTGTAGTTTAAAGTCTTATTTCATTCTGTGCTATTTTGGGTACATATCTTTCTGTAGGGAGCTTAGATATGCTTGGAAATGTGAGAATCTTAGCTACTATAGAAGGGAATGATGGAGAAGAATCTATATTTGTTAATAGTAAAGAAGTTCCTGGTTAGAGGAAGGAGAAGAATTACTCTGCTTTTATGCTGTTGTCAATGCCAAGCATATTAAGATTTAAAAAAAATTCTGTTTCTTAGTGTAAAGAGCCTATAAGGGTGACTGGCACAGCATTGATTTCCAAAGAATATTTCTTGAATTACTGAAGAGTAGAAAGAAGTTTAGAACTGAGTCCCAAGGAACTATAATATTATACTGGAAAAAGAAACCAGACCACTCCACCCCCCATCATGAGACTAACACTTTACAGACTTACTGGCAAATATAACTGCTGTCCTTTTTCTTTTCTCATTTCAACCTTTTTTTCTTCCAGTTTACATCTTTCAGTTGCTAAGAGTATCCCAAACTCTTATAAAATATTCTGTAATTTTAGTGAACTGACATTTCTTTGAAATATCTGTTGTATCTGAGCATTATGTCTTATAAAATATTCTGTAATTTTAGTGAACTGACATTTCTTTGAAATATCCGTTGTATCTAAGCATTATGTCTTTGATTTGATTTGTCCTATTTCATAGTTCTATCCTCTTCCTAGACTTTGAGTTTTTAGAAAAGGTAAAGGGGAAAATTAATGAAATATCTTTCAAAATGAAGGCAAAATAAGGACATTTTCACATAGAGAAAACCAAGGGAATTTGTCTCCAGAAGACCTGTGCTATAAGAAATGCTAAAGATGTTTTTTTAAAAGACTTGGGTAAATGATACCAGATAGACCCCCAGATTAGCAGGAAGGAAGAGCATCAGAATGGGCAAATATTTGGGTAAAAAGACCAGACCTTTTTTTTTTTTTTTAAACTATCTTTATCTTGTGTGTGTGTACTTAAATGTCTTTAGAAGACTTGTGTTTTTAAAGCAATAATAATAGCAATTTATTGTGGGGTTTATAGCTTATATAGAAGTAAAATATAAGACAATAAGAACACAAAGGGAGGGAGGGATAAATGGAATTATACTATTAATAAAGTTTTTATGTTGCTCAAATAACATTTCAAGATCGACTGTGGTAACTTGGATCAAAGTATAATCTCTAGAGCAACTACTAAAAGCTAACATAAAGGAGTACAGCTAGAGCCAGGCATGGTGGCTTGTGCCTGTAATCTCAGCTGCTAGGGAGAAGATTGCTTGAGTCCAGGAGTTTGAGAAGCTGCGGTGAGCTATGATTACATCATTGCTCTCCTGTCTGGGCAACAGAGCAAGACTCCGTGTCTTAAAAAGAAGAGAAAAAGTATATCTAAAAAGACAATGTAAGAAATAAAAATGGAATACTAAAAAATATACAGTTCAATGAAAAGAAGACAGGAAAAGAGAAACACATAAAGAACAAATAGAATAAATTAAAAATGCATACCAAGGTGGTAGACTTAAATCCAACCAGTTAAATTCAGTGGGCTAAACACATCAATTAAAAGGAAGAAATTTTCAAACTAGATATTTTTTTAAAAGGAAAGATCCAACTATATGTTGTTTATAAGAAACAGCATTTTAAATATGAAGACACTGAAAGATGGAAAATAAAGGTGAAAAAGTATGTATGCCATGCAAACGTGAAGCATTAAAAAGCTGGCATCGCTATATTAATCAGAAAAAGTAGACTTCCAAACAAAGGTCATTCTAAGAGACAACAAAAGAAATTTTTTTATTGATAAAAGGAGCATACGAGTAAGATAAAACAATTCTAAATGTATAGACCCCTAATAACAAAGCTTCAACCTACGCAAAGCAAAAAGTGATAAATTGAGAAAAAGATCTACAGCACAATTGGAGATTTTAACATCCTCTCATTTCTTTGTAAATGTCTCTCACATTTTTGCCAATTATGATCTTTTGCTAAACCCACACAGTTGAAAATGCAAAAGCTCATGACCAGTTTTTCAGAGGTTGCTTAGTTAATTGATAAAAATCTTGGATAGGTAAACGGAATATCTATTTTCTGTTTGCCTGATATCTCTGTAACTTGGCTTTCCCTAAGCTTACCCATTCCTTTCTGAGACTAGGGAAAGAAGTCTGGCTTCTTTCAGACTTCTTTGCTCATTTCATATGGGCCAAAGTAGCACAAATCATTTAAAATTCACCAGCTATTTAATCTGTTCATTTTAAACCTTATTTTTATCCACTAGCTATAATTTAATTTTGGTTTTATTTACTACTTACTGGATAACTATGCCAGTAAGTGTAGTATTTTTTTTTTAAGTATAGTATTTTATTATTTAACTGTGTTTTTCTTTTCATTTTATTGGTGATTTTTTTCATTTGTTGTTAAACAAGACATTTATCGAACAGCTACAATATACAAGACCCATATTAGATTTTTATAAAATAAGATCCTTGACTTATTACAGAGCCAGAAGTGGGGACCCCTATATTCATCCCTGCATATTGGTTCCATCCACCAAACAAAATTGTTTCTTCTTCTTTTCTCCCTTAAACTTCTGTACTTGCTTCTGGTTTAGCACTTATCACATCGTATTGTTTTCCTATATCTGTCTTCCCAGTTAAACTGCGAGCTTTTTAAAGGCAGAAGTCAAATACTTAATTTTGTAGCTTGGGCGCATGTAGGTGCTTTGATTACTGAAAGATGGATATATGGACACAGTAATGAACAAATGATTAAAAAATTATTTAAACCGTTGTTTGACAGGGTAAGATTACTTTCTAATGTAATAGAACTTGGTAATATGCCCTTGAATTCTGATACCCTGACAAACCTCTTCTGAAAATCAGCTTACAAAACTACCAGGGAGAATAAAAAGGCATAGTGCAAAGCAAATGCTATGTGAAAGACAGGTGTCCAGTGTAGTATATGTGGGCCACTAATGGGTGTAGATAGAACTGTTCTCTTGAGAAGAGTCATCAGTGAGAACTCTTTAATGATGGCTTAGTTCATATATGTATTTTGGCATGAAGGTCTCTGTTTAACTCAGTAAACAATAGGATCTAGTTTCATAATGGACTTTTCATACTTCTTAGGAACTTGTCATTGGGAAGATAATTATTTTAGATAAGCATACATTGTTATATGTTCGGTAATACTTATATGGCTTGGTCATGAAAGTGGTGCTTATACTAAGCTTTTGGGCTCTTTCTTTAAACTTAATGGGAAGTGCCTTAAATGCCTTAATCTCCTTAAGACACTTCTCCCAGATGAGAATGGACCTAAAGAGTTCTAATATCTGTTAGTGTTTAATTATTTGAAATTAATATGTCAGAAATCTTAGCAATGGAAGTTTAACAATTTAAGTATAGAATGAGCCAGTATAGGAAGATTTCATATAATTTCATGATACAGTATTAAACTTTTTTTTTTTAATATTCCAGGGTGCTCTGGAACAGGGCTCAAATTCTCAGCTGATGGCTGTTCAATACACAGAAACCACTAGTATCAGGTAAGACAGTGCAGAAGCTCTTGGCCAGGGAATTTGAAATAGCTGGTATTTTAAGAAAGTTGAAATTCACACTTCCCTTTCACCTTAAATTTGTTATCATCTATGAGTTTTAGTCATGTACTCAGAGATATATATATATATATATATATATAACATATACTACTGAGCAGTTGGAATAAAGCCAGATAATTTCAAAAGTTCAACTCTCCCAAATCCCTTACATACAAATTTAGTCGGAGTGCTGTTCCATCGTAATTTTGATGAAAATCTTGAATACCCATAGCTCTCTTGCCCTTGATTTGCATCTGTTTCATGAACTTAGGGGAAGGGAATATTATTTTTTGAGTGCTCTGTGCCAGGTGTCCTCCTGAGTGCTTTACATGCATTTTATCTTTAAATCTATATAAAAACTAAAAGTATATTTTATATATAGAAAAACTGGTCAAATCATTTTTTTTTTTTTTTTTTTTTTTGTAATTTTCAGAGTAATAAGACCTAGTGGCAGACTCAGCATTTGGATCCTAGCTGTTTTACTGACAATGCATTTTTCACTACATAATACTAAAGATTTTGAAAGGTTTCGAAGAGAATGTTGTATCTAGAGGTTTAAATGTCTTCAAAGGGAAAGATAATATGGGAAGCAATATGGTGTCATGGTTAAGATGCTAGCTTTATTTGCCCTGTTGGGCAGAGTTCAAATTGTAACTCTGCCTCTTACTTTGTGGGCTCAAACAGATTACATGCAATTGAAGTTTCCTCATCTACAAAATGCTGGCTGCACAGAGATGATATAATGGTTAAATTAGATAATATATTTAGAGCACTTAGCATGGTACGTAAATGACAATGGTAGATGATAATGATGTGATGTTATTGACAACAGTATCACTGAAGTGAAAGTTGAGAATCTCAGCTTCCATCTGTAGCTTTACCACACACTTGTAGTTCACTTATACGAATTTAACATTTATTTAGAATATACTGTGTGCCAGTGTTGTAGGCACTGAAAAAAAAATACGTATAGATAGATAGTAAAAATGTAAGTTGAAAGCTATTTTATTCATTATACTAATAACTGAGAATTCCTATTAAATGGCAGTGAGCAGCATATCAGCAATCATGAATGTTTAAAATGCTGAGATTGTATTATCCTGCTGAAATTGATAATTCAAATATATTTAAATAGTAACTAATAATTCTCTGCTAAGCAGAATATATCCTTCAATTGCAATACATTTATTTTAAAAATATATCAATTTTTAGATGCATGGTTATGATGGCGTGGTCTTTCTTCATTAGTTAAAATGTTTTAGTGAATTACGGCCAATTTTCATTTTTTGTGGATTCCATATTTGCTAATTCACCTACTAAAATCTGCCAAAAGGTATCTGTAACCCCTAATATTAGCAGTGCTTTTCTCATCATTCGCAAACATGCGTAGATGCTCCCTGGTGAGGTTGAACAAGGCAGTGTTCTGCCTTCTATTTTCAGCTATATAAACAAGGTCCTTTTCACAGTCCACATTTTTCATAAATTTGTGCTTTTTCTTGGTAATTTTGTTGTTTGAAATGGCCCGAGGCATATTGCTGAATTGCTGTCTAGTGTTGCTAAGCCCAAATGGGCTGTGGTGTGCTGTGTGGAGAAACTGCGTGTGTTAGATACGTTTCATTCAGGCATGATTTATAGTGCTGTTGGCTGTGAGTTCAAGTTAGTGAATGAATATGTTAAAGAAGGTGTTTTTAAACAGAAACACATAAATAAGGTTATATATTGATCACTTGACAGAAGTATTGTAACCAGAGGCTTGCAGGAACCGAACCCTGTATTTCCCCTAGGAGAATGGTTTAGGATTCACTAATTCATTGATGGCAGTGACTTTTTAGAACATAACTATCACAAAATGCAAGAAGTGACTATATATTCAAAATATTGTAATCAGAAATGGCCTAGTGAACAAATGGAGTTATTTCAAAGGAAGTTCTTGTAACTCATTTATTACTTCCATTTAGGTCAGTCTTTTTCTCTTCTTAAGTTAATAATATATGATTGATACATACAAGTTTGAGGAAAAACGAAGCATTACAGGATCCCTTTAACTCTTCCAGATATTGGTCCTAAACACTAGAAGATCCTGAACACATTAAGAACTCTATTAGAATCATTTGACTGTATCTTTTGGGACATGATGTGGTTTGAGGTATTATCATTTTAGTTTTTAATTTTAGTAAGGCACACACATGGTACTTTTAATATCAATGACTAGCAATTGTTGAATAAATCCTATGGGACAGGAGCCATGCTTGGCACTTTACATATATAATATCTCCAATAACAGTCCTGCAAGGTTTGTGTGGTTATCCTCTTTTTATTGATGAGGAAACAGTTTGCTCATGGAGGGTGATTTCCCCAAGAGTACCCACTTGAGAAGTGAAGCAGGAATTCTAAACCAAGTCTGTTTTCAAATCCTCAGCTTTTTCTACCTTTCACACAACCTCATAGGCAAGCACACCTTCATATATTTCAGAAAGTGATGAAAAATGACTTTTCCTCAGATTTAATTTGTATTACTAAAAAAATTAAAAATCCTTCAAACCTACGCAGAAATCTCTCTGTTTTCTGATACTTTCATTATTTTTACGTGCTTTGCAATGTGTTTGACCATCTAGTACATTTTAGAGCCTTGATTCAGAAATCAGAATTTTAGCATTAGTGAATGGGTTCTTATAAAATATCCTGATCCTTGGGCTTTACAAAATGTTGTTATCAAAATTACTGCCAAAGTGCAACTAATATTTTGGTTGAGAGAGATTCTTAGAATTCAGACACAGCCTTAGAATGGGAAGTACTTTGGGAAAACATGAAACTTTTTATTTTAGTAATACCTTATATTTTTCTTACTTTAGCAGGAACTCAGGGAGTGAGCTACAAGTGTATTATGCTTCACCCAGAAGTTATCAAGACTTTTTTGAAGCCATCCGCAGAAGGGGAGACACATTTTATGTTGTGTCATTTCGAAGGGTAAGTTCATCTTGAAAGAATTGAGTGCTTACTGTACATAAGACATTGGGCTGAATATTGTGGAAAATACAAAGATGTGAGAAATAGGAAGCAATATAAAATAAATTATGTGAGTGGAACAGTCTAGGTACTGTAATACATGCTTTACTTTGAGCTGTTGAGTATTATAAAGATGAACATGGAATTGGTGTCAGACTATGAGTTTATATTTAGGAAATATAAACTACTTGTTGATTTTTATTGTTTGTAATCCTGATAGCCATACTGTATTTAACGAAAGGAAAAGTAAAAACATAAAAATATTCTATTTAGGCTTTTCCTATTTAGGCTTTTAAACCAATTCCCATTTGGTTATTGAGAAATAGACTTCTGAAATGTAGGTTTGAGATGGATTATAGGCTGATTATTAATCGTGGAATGTTTGGATCTGTGTTCCTAAGACTCTCTATTCCTCTTTTATCTCTTCTTAATTAAACATTTGCTTGGTGAAGAGTGCATTAGATAATCAGTTAGCTTATATAAAAGTAAATGTTTATACTAGCACTTTTGAATGTTATGAATATTAGGCTAAATGGAAAAAATGCATAGCTATTTATATTTCATCTACTTTTTCTATAAAATGAAAATAGTTTCTTCATAGAGTTGCCATGTGAATATGTCTGTTAGAGTGCTGTATGTTAACCCAGGAGCACATGAATGAATTAGAATTCCTCAGTGGTGGTTTCTATCCCAAGATGTTTTTTCTTTCTCTCTTTTTTTAAACAAAAGAAGGGACTTCACTATGTTGCTCAGACTGGACTCAAACCCCTGGGCTCAAGTGATACTGAGTAGCTGACCTTTTTTTTTTTTTTTTTTTTTTTTTTAAGAATACACTGGGTGTGGTTAGAAGTAAGTACAGTTGACCCTTGAACGACACAAGTTTGAATGAAGCAGTTCTATTTATATGTGGATTTTTCTCAACCTTAGCAGGATGCCAAACTCACTTATATGCAGGGCCAACTTTTCACACATGTAGATTCCACAGGGCTAACTGTGGGACTTGAGTGTGTGCAGATTTGGGGATACACAGGCGGCTCTGTAACCAGTCCTACATAAACAGAGGGACGAGTGTCTATACTAACAGTAGAATGAGCAAATTTATTCTCTGATTATTACCGCTCACTATCACTGAAATTCTCAGTTAACTAGTTAATTCTTTTCCTAAGGTATAAATATCTAGCAGCTCAGGTTTTTAGGACCAGAGAACTTTGATACTTGAAAACTAGGGAGATCAAACATCTTATATATTTTCAGTTATTAATCAAAAATGCTAAGAGATTTGGAACCCTTTAGCCATAGCGTCTCATGATCACTGCCTTTTCACAAAATTCCCTGTGTTCACCTTACTCTCTCAGACATAATTGGTATATTTCTATATAGCACAAGCCTCAAAGTTTCTTTTCAGCAGCAAGGGGGCAGCTGAGAACAGTGTTTCCCGCAAGGTTCCAACTATACTGGTCTATGAAAACAGAGTATTTCCTTTACTATTGACATAATTATGTTCAAAGTAGGAGAAAAAAAGTAAACTTTTAAGAATAAGATTCAGCACTGTGAAGAAGAAACCTGTTGGGTGTTAAAATGATTGTGTTGAAGTGTATTTTATGGAAGTTACTGTAGAAGCATGTTTTTCATACTCAATAGACAGTTTTTCTGAGGTTCAGGATAACTACTGTATCATTTGATGAAAACAGTATAACAGATATTAGAAGTAACACTTGTCAAGCCATGGATTGAAGTCATGGTTAGTGCAGTTTTTCTAAGGGAAGAAAACAAGTATTTTTTATAGAGAAAACAATCCTAGCTTTTTTTTTTTTCTTTTGAAATGGAGTCTCTCTCTGTTGCCCAGGCTGGAGTGCAGTGGCGCCATCTTGGCTCACTACAACCTCCACCTCCCAGGTTCAAGCAATTCTCTTGCCTCAGCCTCCTGAGTAGCTGAGACTGTAGCCACATGCCACCACACCTGGCTAATTTTTGTATTTTTAGTAGAGACGGGATTTCACCATGTTGGCCAGGATGGTCTTGATCTCCTGACCTCATGATACACCTGCCTCGGCCTCCCAGAGTGTTGGATTACAGGTGTGAGCCACCGCGCCCAACCAATCCTAGCTTTAAAGGGACTGTATTTTTATAAAAGACAATGAATGGTGGTTTAAAAAATATATATGCATTGCGTTTTTTTTGCATTTGTAAAAAGTGATTTCTCATTAGTTTGCTATAAAAGTGCTGTTAGAAAATTATTGATTTCCACTCCCCCCACAGCCCCTTGATGTTCAGAAAGACTGTTAGGACTGTTTCTCACACAAATACTATTAGGAGCATGTCTAACATTCTGTTTGGATTTTTCATTTTCGAATTACTGATTTATCACATTTTGGTGTTTTCTATCAAGGGAGAGTAAAGATAAACCTGAACTGAATTAGATAATGGTAGTTAGACAACATCCTTTTCTATTTTTTCTTGTTTTGGTTCGGTAGTAGGGAAAAGGAAGTTAATTTTATCTTGATGACTGTAAACTATGTTATGGGACAAGAATTTAGTTCTTAACTGCCTGGATTGTTCTTTTTGCTCTTGCTGAAATGAAAATGAAATAATAAATTACCTCATGCTTGGTCTTCTCTTTCATCTTTCAATATAAAATATTCTAACAGTTTCATTAAAAAGGTGAGTGGCCTCATTTCTTGTGTAGAAGGATGTAGACTTTTTCTCCCACTTAGGTTCTTAATTTTATTGGCAGAAATTATTGTAATTGATACTACATTGGAAATTCAGAAGAAGATTCCAGAGTCCCAGGTTTCGGCTTAGCGTGAACCACACATTTATAATGAAGCCAATAAGCAAGCCATGTTATTTTATTTTATGAATGGACATGTATTTAACAAAATATTTTAATACCTATAAATGTAGAAGTAGCCATTGACTGTTTAGTACTGTTATTTAAGCCACTCTCTCCCAAACTGACACTCCCTCACACCCTGCATTCCTGTACCTTTTAATCTCTTTACAGTTGAGCTGTTGAAATTATTTTCTCTAAAGCAGACACACTCTTGGGTAACTACTGAGTTCCTGTTATAGCTCAGCAAGAGAAAATGCTTATGATCCCAGTAGTCCAGACAAAGGTCCAAACTGCTTCTGTTCTTTTGACTTTCCTTAAAGAGTTTTTTAACCACCAACATAGTAACCTATTCTGCTTTCTTTGCTTAGTTCTGGTTATTTGTAGCTTATTTTCCTGTAAACACTTTGCCTTTTCTTCCTCTCTGATTTGTTTGTTTTAGTGTGATTTGGAGAGGGAGGTTGAGGAATAACTTTTTCTCAAACTTCCAAGTCACTTTGAGTGTAGAATAACTGATACATTAATAAGACAAAATCCAATTAAGTTTAATGCTCTTTTTGTTTGTTTTTTGGTTTTTGGTTTTTTTTGTTTTTTTAAAGAGACAAGGTCTCTATTGCCCAGGATGGAGTACAGTGGTACAATCATAGTTCACTTTAGTCTCCAATTCCTGAGCTCAAACAGTTCTCCTGCGTCAGCCTCCAGAGTATCTGGGACTATAGGAGAGTGCCACCACACCCAGCTAATTTTTATTTATTTTTTGTAGAGATGAGATCTCACTGTGTTGCCCAGGCTGGTCTTGAACTCCTGGGCTCAATAATGCTTATTTTAAAAATGCTTTTGTATGATAGACTATTTAGGGAGGGAGGGAGGAGGTTGATTAAATAATATAACAAAATGAATTCAAGAGCTAAGACAGAAACAAATACTCAGGAAAGCTCAAATAAAGTTAATAAGAAGATGATTTTAAAAGGGCAGAAAATAAACATTGAGAAGAAAGGTGGGGAAATGATATTAATTTATTATTTCAATACACATTTAAATACCATCCTTACATATTGCTGTCTCATCCACTAATATATAGGGAAAGCATTTCTTCCTGGGGCAGTTTTTCATTAAAAACAGGTTCTCTTTGAATCAGATGACTATGAATGTCAGTTTGCCATATTATCTCTAGTTGTTTAATATTTTTTCTTTTGCAAATGAGATGGGTGCCTACTTTGGGAACATTTTTCATTTCTATTACATTTTCTGTTTTCAGTACCTGTCTCAAATTGTAAGTAAACACGTAAAGTGTCTTTTCATCAGTTTCAAATACATACATAATATTACAGAAGAACCTGAGCTATAGCCGTATGACTGCCTGAGAGGTGTCTCTTTCTCTTCTCTTTCCAAGTATTTTAAATATTCTAGCAATAGTACCATATTTGGGTATTCACCCCTTACTGGTCCCTTATAAAAATTATTAACACTATCATATATATGGCATGGATTATAAAGGTAACCTTAAGTAATAGGGACTTGTTGTAAGATACATGAGATTAAAGAAGCACAAGAAGCTGGTTCAGAATCCAAATAATCCCTCTGTGCTTATGCTTCATAGGGTGGAATATATACTAGTCTTCATGGAGAATTGGAATAGGTTTATTGTCATTTCTGATTTGACAGCAGCTCCAGTGATTCCACTTTAATCTTTTTTACACATTACTGATTCATACTCCTCAAACACAAAGATCTGATTGGGTAGTTCTGTTCTCTTATGCAGAGAATTACTGTGGCAGCTTTGGCTTATGAACCATAGTTATTCATTTGTGACAAGAAAAATAGGGTTGGCTTCATTAAATGTATTCCCTTGCTTTGTAAGCCAACAGCTTTATGCAGAAGGAAGAACATGGGGCTGCTCTTCTGAGGAAATGATTGTGGCAGGTGCTGGGAGCTTCATACACTATTATATCACACAACCTTTTATTATTATTATTATTTTCCCCCATTCTTAGTAAGTGTGCATTAAATTCTTTCTTGTATTGGTGTCTAATTGTTTGATCTAAAAGGCCCATCTTCTCATTTATATGATAAGCCTTTTGAAGGCAGGAAATACCGTATGCTTTTGTGACCACCCCTGACACTCAGCGATGCCTACCACTGAGTGCTTACTGAGCAGAATGCTTTTAGACGTGATCCATTGAGAGAAGTCACAGTGATGGAAGTTTGTTGTTTTTCATAATCATTTAAAATGTATTTTTTACATTGTTTTGCCTAAAGAAATTGGAATCTATTTTACTGATCTGAGAAGTAATATAAGCTGTGCTTATATCTACTGTGCTGAACTCCAGTAGAAAGTTTAGTTAGAGATGATCTCTGTTTTGTCCATTTATAGTTTGCACTAGCCAGATATGATCAGCTTATTATTGTCTCTGAATCTAAGCTGTAAAGCTAAATAACTCACCTGGGTGTAGCTTTCTATGTCAGTAAGTAGAACTTTGAGGTACTTGCATCTATATTTAAAATTATTTGTTGGGAGCAATTTGGAGTAGGTTTTTGTTAGACCTAACTGATTTCTTTTTTTGGAGAAGGAATGGATTCTAGTCTTTGTACAGATTCAAGCAGTAGGAGCCAGAAACTTGAAACTTTGGAAACATTGTAGGAAATACTGTAATTATTGCAAAAAAAAAAAGGTTGACTGGTGATGTTATTTGTTCAAAATGTTTGCCAGAGGTTTAGTCCCACGGATGGGCATAAAAACGAATTTCAAAAATAGCAATGATATTTTATAACTTCGTACCTAGATTAATACCTAAAACATGAAGAATGGCATATTTTCTTAATGCTTGTTATTTATTTCTTAGAAATTTATGTTTAGTTTGTATGCATATATAAAAATTCTATATACAATTATATGTATATATATAAAATCTTCAGAGGCAGGAGGAATTTCTTTAGTATCAAAGGAAATTAGTTTATAAAGTCTACTTCAAAAGGGTACAGCTCCTTCTTTTGCTCCTAAGACCTCAAAACTTGAGTGTACACATGGATCTTGGAGTTTGGCCATTTTCTTATCTCCACTTTTTCATGGCCTTTCAGCCAAATTCTAGCTGGAAAACAATGTGAATAGATGAGTTTGGAAAGATACTTGCATTTTAGAAAAGGATCTTATCTCAGAAGAGAGATGTTTTAAGAAACCTTCTTTTAGAAGGCTTTTTAAAATTAATTTTTAACTTTAAAATATATTCTCATTCAGGTCTAAAACACATTATACAAAAATAGAGCAGAGTTGACTGAGTACCCTAGGTTAATAAACTTAACCTAGATTTATTTAATCATTATACCAATAATGTTCTTTTTATATGTCCATTTTCTGTTTCACTTTATTATATACAAATATTAACACTTTAATGTAAACTACCTTTGTAGTTTACAAACCTCTTTCACATGCATAATCTTAGAAATTCCTTACATATAATCACATAAGTATTCTTAGTCCAATTTTATGGCTGAAAAAGCAGAAGCCAAGAGAGGTTAAGTAGCTTATCTAAGGATACAAAAATGGTAAGCATTAGAACTAGGGCAATAATTAATGGATTCTAATTTAATACAGTGATTTTTTTTCTTTACATTGTAGTGCTTTTTTCTTTATATCTGGTACTTCTAGATATATTACAGCATATGTAAATAACAAATTATTCTAACTCTCTAAAATCAAGATATTTCATTGACAAATCTGCTGGACAGTTTTGGCAGATTCATTACACAACTTCAAAAATTTTTTGTTTGTTAATTACCCGATTGTAGGTTAAGTACTTTATTAGATTATGCTTTCATAATGCTGGAGAATAATATAATAGTTTGAAATATTATAATATAGCTTCAGATTTCAAGTCAGGAAATAGAATAAATAGGCCTTGAAAGTTTCTGGTTTCTTTTTAAAACAGTATCTGAAATTTCCAACATGGTGGAAAAGAAATGTCTTTGCTTTGTCTTAAAAAGGAAGTAGTTCAGCAAAAATAGAAGCTGTTTTAGTTATTGGTATTCTAGAGCTTCTCATTGAAAAGAGTGGGATTTTTGTGTGTGTAAATACATTTTATTATGTTTTCTGTATGTGGCATGCTAGGTCTTTGAGAACAGAAGCATTTGATCTCAAAGTCCTTGTTAAATGTGAATTACTGTTGTGTCGTTTTAGAGGATTTAACTATTTGTTCTTTGTCTCTATAACATTGCTAGCTAACGTAAAACATTTTTTTTTCTTACACTTTTCAAACACAAAGTCTAAAGTAACTTGCTTTATGTTTGAGAAATGATTGTTCAATAGTCTGTAACTAGACTTGTATATAGCCACAAACAGAGAACTTGTAACTCAAGAATAATATGAAGTCTTCAAAATTCTCAGAATGGTGGGCAGATCCATCCAAGTCTTGATAACTTTTCAACTGTTCTTATTTGCTTGCGCTATTTGGTAGTCTTATTATTGTAAAATGTGTTTTTCATATGCATTTGTTTAATCTCCCCCTTTTAGGTTGTATGCTTTCTCTGGGCAGGGATAAAGTCTATTCATTCTGTTTTGTCTTTTACAAGATCTATTGCAATGCATTGCAGGCTGTGCAGAGTAAGTCCTAAATAAATGTTGACTACTCAGACCACTAACTGTTTATTTGTGCCGTTTACCCTTATTTTTTATGTCCTGCTCTTCAAAAGATTACTAGAGGTGGGGTTTGCAGAAACAAAGGAGGACATTTTTCTCAATGAATGTTTAAAATTACTTCAGTGGCTTGGATAGCAATGAAAATTTCAAGAATATATAGTCAGCTTTGGTGTGGGTGGACTTTTAGCTGTGGAATAGAATAATCCCTGAAAGACTTCTAAAGTTACACTGAAAAAAGGGTGGGAGGTGGGAGAGGAGCAGAAAAAATAACTATTGAGTAACTAGGCTTACTATCTGGGTGACAAAATAATCTGTACAACAAACCCCTGTGACACGAGTTTACCTATAAAACAAACCTGCACATGTTTGTTTGAACTTAAAATAAAAGTTAAAAAAAGGAAAAAAAAAGGTAGGATTTAATGATTGATAGCTTAAAGTTCTCATCAAAATTTTTTGTGATGAGGGAAGAAAATATTTCCCCAAAGCAGAACTGCTTTCCCAGGAAGAGCATTTCTTCACATCATGAATATGTGAGGGAAAAAAATGTATTTTAAACAACTCATAGGTACAGACCCTAGGGACCTACATTCTAGCTCCAATTTTGCCACTCAGTGACATCTGCTATGTGACTTTAGAGAAATCACTTAGTACCTGTCATCTTCAGTTTCCTTATATGTTAAGTGATAAAGTTAGTGTAGATTTGCTTTGTTCTTTCTGGCTCCAGAAACCTATAGTTTTCTTCTGTGTGTTTGTGTATGTGCACACTTTCCTGTTAGAAAGCTGTAGTATTGCTTTAAACTCTTAGAAGTTACTAAGTGATTCAGTCTAGTGGAGTTAGTATATTTTACGAGTTTTGAAAAACAACCATAACAAAAACAACAAAATGTGAGGTTACAAGGTGGGGCTATAAATTAGTTTGTTTTTTGAATAGCTGGCAGTTTTGTAATTTATGTAATAACACTTACACAGTACACAATACGACAACCTTTAATGTTTGTAATATTCCTGAGATAGGTGCAGTTATCATCATTTTATAGTTGAAGAACCTGAGGCAATTGTGTCCATTGTGAACTCCAATAAGAAAGATTTAAAAAAAGGAAGAAAAACTCAGCTGTAGAAATGAAAAAACAAATTTATCCATTGTGACATAGTTTAGAAATGGTAGAGTCAGAATTTAACCAAGAAAGTCTGGCTCCAGAGTCTATATTCTTGATCATTTCCCTCTATTGCCTATTTAAGATATCCAAATATCATATCTTTGAAGGTAGTCAACTTGGAGTTTAATTCCATTGATCTCTCTTTTCACAACATATTTTGAGTAGTTTCAGGATCATTTTCCAGAGACCAAGATAAAGCCCCGTGGAAAACCAAGCCACATGTTACTCAAAGTAATAGTGTGGGAGGAACAAGAGCCAGCAGGGAAACACAGAGGAAATTATTAGAAATATAGGATAATTGGAAGAGTACAGATGAAGGAAAATAAATCAAAATTGTTTATGTTATTTTAAAACATAGAGGTCAAGGAAGAAGAGTTCAGAAAAGGAGGCTGTCAGTGGTATTAGATGTTATAGAGCTCCCTGAGAATGAGAAATGAAAGAAACTCATTTGTCTTGTGTAAACATAAAAATCATTGGTAACTTGAGATTATGTTTATTGTAGAGTAATCAGAACAGAATCCAGAGTAGAGATAGAATGGGAAAGAAAAACAATGGTTTGGTAAATTTGACACTGGAAGGAAGTGGAGATATCCTAGATATAGATAAGGAGAAGAGAACTAAGAGTGTGTGTGTATGTGTTTGTGTTAAGGATGGGAGGGATATAAAGATAGGATATAAGGTAAATAGGGACTATTGTAGTTAGTTTATATACATATAAGAATAGAGTTTATGTTTTATGCTTGACAGATGTTCTAAAGGAAAATAAACAAGTCATTGTTTGTTCCTCATCTGTATTGTTTTCTGTTTAAAGTAAAAGCATGGAGAAAGTTGAACAGTTTTTGTTTATTTGCAGTAGGTCTACAGAAAAGAAAAATAAAAGAGTGTATGGAATTGAAACCAGATTTTTGAAGAATAAAATCATATTTAAAGTACTCCTTGAGATATCAAAAGTCTTTTAAATCTTAAATACGAAGCTGGTTTTTAATAATGGTAAAGAGTTTTCAA
The DNA here is from genome assembly GCF_002776525.5 of Piliocolobus tephrosceles. Classification (NCBI taxonomy): domain Eukaryota; kingdom Metazoa; phylum Chordata; class Mammalia; order Primates; family Cercopithecidae; genus Piliocolobus; species Piliocolobus tephrosceles. The sequence continues at coordinate 99,432,252 of NC_045434.1, forward strand.
AATGTTAAAGTTGATAGATCTGTTTCTCATTTAACTTATATGTAAATGATTTTATAATTTTTTCTCATATTAAGTTAGAAAACTAGCAAAGTAGCCTACATAAAATTTGGTATAACCTTTCTGATGATGTCACAAAACTTAATTATGGAGGAAGCAATTATTATAATTAGGAAAAATTGTTGACTTATGATCTAACTCAGGACCAAGGTCTGAAACACTCATGTCATTTCCTCCCCTCTCCTATATACAGTGATTTGTTCATTTTGGACTCTTAATATTTTAACTTTTGACACCACCGGCAAATCTAAACACTGACAGTTAGTGTTTTCCTGAAAAATCTTAAGACTGATAATTGTGTGATATTTATTTCAACACATTGCTGCTAATCTTCTATAAAGATCTCATTATGGGTGGGCTTTCAGGAGACATCCAGTTCATAATATGGGCATCACACTGGAAGCCTGCAAGATGGATGATTGGCTGAGAGTAGAAGTATAGTATCTAACTAAATAATAATTATGCGATTGTTTAATGTCTGTTTCCCCTGCCAGGCTCTAAGTACCCTGAGGGCAAGAACTCTTGTCTGTCTTAGTCATGACTCTGTTCCCAATACATGGCATATCAGGCATGTAGCAGGTATTCAATAAACATTGAATGAATAAATGAACAAATTAACTAGATACCAAATCCATCAGTTTGACACTATATTCTCAATTAGTTTATATAGTCACTGTAATGTGATAAAGAAATCGTGATAGTCCAGTTTACTGAGTATTGTTATCAGGACCATCTGTGTCTCATGTTTAAGTCTAGAAGTCAGTCTTTGAAAATGAGTGAATTCAAATGCATTCTTAAAAGTCTAAGTGCCATTTTGCATGAGGGAAATTATATACCCAGTAAGAATTTCTCTGTGTTTCAAAGTCGAAATACTGATCTTGGTAATACATGGACAGAAAGGATTATTTTTCAGTTAGGGTGCTAAACAGATTGTGCTATCATTTTAACCTCTGGAATGAATAAGCCCCAGACTGAATAAGCTCCTTATATAATGTGTCTGTGATGTCCTAGAAAGATGAGACTGTCCCCTGCAGAGTGCTCATTTCATGTATGGAGTGAATTTAAGATAAGCTTGTCAAGTTGCTAAATCTGACATAAACTGTCTTTTGAATAATTTATTTGGAGTCATCTCTGTCTGATTATAATATGCCTTAAAATAAATCTTGAAAAATTAAACTAAAATATATCATACAGAATAAACAGTTTACATGTAACAGTTAACAGTAACATGTAAACTGTTACTCAGTTTACATTTTACAGCTGTTTCTTTTCTGATTCCATTTTTTATTGAATAGAAGTTCAGTAACTTTTATTCTGTTACAAATGAGTCTGTCTTGGTCAGTGTCACATACTTACTTTGAAGTTCCTTAAAGAGGTCAGTTGAATTCTCCCCCCAAAATGTGCTTTGAATTAGCAGCTTCTGAATATCTATTCTAGTAGAGCTATGAGCAATGTGAACTAGAGAGAATGATTTACAGTAAAAATAATAATTTTTCTTTGACTTTGGAATGAGGATAATCTAAGCCACAGCCACATAGGCAGACATTTTCTGATGTATGTAGGTATGTTTGCTTGTCCGTCTATCTGTCCATTCCCTTGTTTTCTGTATATTTGACCCTAACCTTTCAGGCTTCTATTTTGCCATCAGGTGCAAAACCAAACTGAGCGATAAGAGAATGGAGATCTTTAAATCAGTGGTTCTCAAACTTTTTGGTTTCCAAATTCCTTTATGTTTTCAGAGAAACATTAATGAGAAGAGTAGCATTTTTTTTTTTAACATTAAGAAAAATCTCTTTAATAATTGGCTTAGTAGAAACCAGCTAGACTCTTATATCTGTTCTTTTCGGTCAAAATATATGAAGAAAATCCAGCCTCACACAGAGATATAGTTGGAAAGGAAGGACTGTTTTAAAAGCCTTTCAGATAATTGTGGGTATTCTTTGATGCTACACCAAAATGCAACAAGAGGTAGTTTTTTAAAGGTTAGTTGCAACATGGAAGCCAAATCTATGGACTTTTAGTAATCTGAAATTAAAATCCATTGGTTGATCTTGCACTTTGAATGAATCTTTTACCTATGCAAGGTTTTGTTACATTATACATTGGTCATTTGAAGATACTGGTTCACTGAGTTATGCAGGTCTTCCAAATGTTGACACATTTTATTATGTATTAAAATGTCACATTCTTTAATACTATCACAAATCTTATCAGAAAAGTCATTAAGTACTATGAGCAGTTCATGGTGGCAGATACAAGTTTTCCAAAATTCTAGTTTTCACTCGAAGGTTCAAATTTTATCATTGTTAAAAAATATGTCAGTTTTCCTTGAAGTGGTAGATTCACTTAATTTATTTTCAAGACATATCTATCAGATACCCAAGGCTAAACAACTATAGTTTATCAGTCAGTCTTTCAAGTAAAAGTGATGTTCCATGAAGAAAGTAGCTAGTGCAGCTCACAACTCAGTTATACAAGTGGTTTTCCTCTAGACAACAATTGTACTTTGATATGCGGCAGAAATGTTTTGTGTGTATTTCCCATTTTGTCATACAGAATATTAAAAGACATCTACTTAAGGGTCAAGATTTCATAAATTAATAACTTTTTCATCTTATTATTATTATACTTTAAGTTCTAGAGTACATGTGCATAATGTGCAGGTTTGTTACATATATACTTGTGCCATGTTGGTGTGCTGCACCCATCAACTCGTCAGCACCCATCAACTCGTCATTTACATCAGGTATAACTCCCAATGCAATCCCTCCCCTCTCCCCCCTCCCCATGATAGGCCCCAGTGTGTGATGTTCCCCTTCCCAAGTCCAAGTGATCTCATTGTTCAGTTTCCACCTATGAGTGAGGACATGCGGTGTTTGGTTTTCTGTTCTTGCGATAGTTTGCTGAGAATGATGGTTTCCAGCTGCATCCATGTCCCTACAAAGGATGCAAACTCATCCTTTTTTATGGCTGCATAGTATTCCATGGTGTATATGTGCTACATTTTCTTTTTTTTTTTTTTGAGACGGGGTCTTGCTCTGTCGCCCGAGCTGGAGTGCAGTGACTAGACCTCACCTCACTGCAAGCTCCGCCTCCCGGGTTTACGCCATTCTCCTGCCTCAGCCTCTGGAGTAGCTGGGACTACAGGCGCCCGCCACCTCGCCCGGCTAGTTTTTTGTATTTTTAGTAGAGACGGGGTTTCACCGTGTTAGCCAGGATGGTCTCGATCTCCTGACCTCGTGATCCGCCCGTCTCGGCCTCCCAAAGTGCTGGGATTACAGGCTTGAGCCACCGCGCCCGGCCTGTGCTACATTTTCTTAATCCAGTCTGTCACTGATGGACATTTGGGTTGATTCCAAATCTTTGCTATTGTGAATAGTGCCGCAATAAACATACGTGTGCATGTGTCTTTATAACAGCATGATTTGTAATCCTTTGGGTATATACCCAGTAATGGGATGGCTGGGTCATGTGGTACTTCTAGTTCCAGATCCTTGATGAATCGCCAAACTGTTTTCCATAATGGTTTAACTAGTTTACAGTCCCACCAACAGTGTAAAAGTGTTCCTATTTCTCCACATCCTCTCCAGCACCTGTTGTTTCCTGACTTTTGAATGATTGCCATTCTAACTGGTGTGAGATGGCATCTCATTGTGGTTTTGATTTGCATTTCTCTGATGGCCAGTGATGATGAGCATTTTTTCATGTGTCTGTTGGCTGTATGAATGTCTTCTTTTCAGAAATGTCTGTTCATATCCTTTCCCCACTTTTTGATGGGGTTGTTTGTTTTTTTCTTGTAAATTTGTTTGAGTTCTTTGTAGGTTCTGGATATTAGCCCTTTGTCAGATAAGTGGATTGCAAAAATTTTCTCCCATTCTGTAGGTTGCCTGTTCACTCTGATGGTAGTTTCTTTTGCTGTGCAGAAGCTCTTTAGTTTAATTAGATCCCATTTGTCGATTTTGGCTTTTGCTGCCATTGCTTTTGGTGTTTTAGACATGAAGTCCTTGCCCATGCCTATGTCCTGAGTGGTATTACCTAGGTTTTCTTCTAGGGTTTTTATGGTATTAGGTCTAACATTTAAGTCTATAATCCATCTTGAATTAATTTTCATATAAGGAGTAAGGAAAGGATCCAGTTTCAGCTTTCTACTTACGGCTAGCCAATTTTCCCAGCACCACTTATTAAATAGGGAATCCTTTCCCCATTTCTTGTTTTTGTCAGGTTTGTCAAAGATCAGATGGCTGTAGATGTGTGGTATTATTTCTGAGGACTCTGTTCTGTTCCATTGGTCTATATTTCTGTTTTGGTACCAGTACCATGCTGTTTTGGTTACTGTAGCCTTATAGTATAGCTTGAAGTCAGGTAGTGTGTGCCTCCAGCTTTGTTCTTTTGGCTTAGGATTGTCTTGGCAATGCGGGGTCTTTTTTGGTTCCATATGAACTTTAAAGCAGTTTTTTCCAATTCTGTGAAGAAAGTCATTGGTAGCTTGATGGGGATGGCATTGAATCTATAAATTACCTTGGGCAGTATGGCCATTTTCACGATATTGATTCTTCCTATCCATGAGCATGGTATGTTCTTCCATTTCTTTGTGTCCTCTTTGATTTCACTGAGCAGTGGTTTGTAGTTCTCCTTGAAGAGGTCCTTTACATCCCTTGTAAGTTGGATTCCTAGGTATTTTATTCTCTTTGAAGCAATTGTGAATGGAAGTTCCTTCATGATTTGGTTCTCTGTTTGTCTGTTATTGGTGTATAAGAATGCTTGTGATTTTTGCACATTAATTTTGTATCCTGAGACTTTGCTGAAGTTGCTTATCAGGTTAAGGAGATTTTGGGCTGAGACAATGGGGTTTTCTAAATATACAATCATGTCATCTGCAAACAGGGACAATTTGACTTCTTCTTTTCCTAACTGAATACCCTTGATTTCTTTCTCTTGCCTGATTGCCCTAGCCAGAACTTGCAACACTATGTTGAATAGGAGTGGTGAGAGAGGGCATCCCTGTCTTGTGCCAGTTTTCAAAGGGAATTTTTCCAGTTTTTGCTCATTCAGTATGATGTTGGCTGTGGGTTTGTCATAAATAGCTCTTATTATTTTGAGGTACGTTCCATCAATACCGAATTTATTGAGCGTTTTTAGCATGAAGGACTGTTGAATTTTGTCAAAAGCCTTTTCTGCATCTATTGAGATAATCATGTGGTTTTTGTCTTTGGTTCTGTTTATATGCTGGATTACGTTGATTGATGTGTGAATGTTGAACCAGCCTTGCATCCCAGGGATGAAGCCCACTTGATCATGGTGGATAAACTTTTTGATGTGCTGCTGGATCCGGTTTGTCAGTATTTTATTGAGGATTTTTGCTTCGATATTCATCAGGGATATTCATCTAAAATTCTCTTTTTTTGTTGTGTGTCTGCCAGACTTTGGTCTCAGGATGATGTTGGCCTCATAAAATGAGTTAGGGAGGATTCCCTCTTTTTCTGTTGATTGGAATAGTTTCAGAAGGAATGGTACCAGCTCCTCCTTGTACCTCTGGTAGAATTCAGCTGTGAATCCATCTGGTCCTGGACTTTTTTTGGTTGGTAGGCTATTAATTGTTGCCTCAATTTCAGAGCCTGCTATTGGTCTATTCAGGGATTCAGCTTCTTCCTGGTTTAGTCTTGGGAGAGTGTAAGTGTCCAGGAAATTATCCATTTCTTCTAGATTTTCTAGTTGATTTGCGTAGAGGTGTTTATAGTATTCTCTGATGGTAGTTTGTATTTCTGTGGGGTCGGTGGTGATATCCCCTTTATCATTTTTTATTGCACCTATTTGATTCTTCTCTCTTTTCTTCTTTATTACTCTTGCTAGTGGTCTATCAATTTTGTTGATCTTTTCAAAAACCCAACTCCTGGATTCATTGATTTTTTGGAGGGTTTTTTGTGTCTCTATCTCCTTCAGTTCTGCTCTGATCTTAGTTATTTCTTGCCTTCTGCTAGCTTTTGAATGTGTTTGCTCTTGCTTCTCTAGTGCTTTTAATTGTGATGTTAGAGTGTCAATTTTAGATCTTTCCAGCTTTCTCTTGTGGGCATTTAGTGCTATAAATTTCCCTCTACACACTGCTTTAAATGTGTCCCAGAGATTCTGGTATGTTGTATCTTTGTTCTCATTGGTTTCAAAGAACATCTTTATGTCTGCCTTCATTTCGTTATGCACCCAGTAGTCATTCAGAAGCAGGTTATTCAGTTTCCATGTTGTTGAGCGGTTTTGATTGAGTTTCTTAGTCCTGAGTTCTAGTTTGATTGCACTGTGGTCTGAGAGACAGTTTGTTATAATTTCTGTTCTTGTACATTTGCTGAGGAGTGGTCAATTTTGGAATAAGTGTGATGTGGTGCTGAGAAGAATGTATATTCTGTTGAATTGGGGTGGAGAGTTCTGTAGATGTCTATTAGGTCTGCTTGCTGCAGAGATGAGTTCAATTCCTGGATATCTTTGTTAACTTTCTGTCTCGTTGATCTGTCTAATGTTGACAGTGGGGTGTTGAAGTCTCCCATTATTATTGTCTGGGAGTCTAAGTCTCTTTGTAAGTCTCTAAGGACTTGCTTTATGAATCTGGGTGCTCCTGTATTGGGTGCATATATATTTAGGATAGTTAGCTCTTCCTGTTGAATTGATCCCTTTACCATTATGTAATGGCCTTCTTTGTCTCTTTTGATCTTTGATGGTTTAAAGTCTGTTTTATCAGAGAGTAGGATTGCAACCCCTGCTTTTTTTTGTTCTCCATTTGCTTGGTAGATCTTCCTCCATCCCTTTATTTTGAGCCCATGTATGTCTCTGCATGTGAGGTGGGTCTCCTGAATACAACAAACTGATGGGTCCTGACTCTTTATCCATTTGTCAGTCTGTGTCTTTTAATTGGAGCATTTAGTCCATTTACATTTAAGGTTAATATTGTTATGTGTGAACTTGATCCTGCCATTATGATATTAACTGGTTATTTTGCTCATTAGTTGATGCAGTTTCTTCCTAGCCTCGATGGTCTTTACATTTTGGCATGTTTTTGCAATGGCTGGTACCGGTTGTTCTTTTCCATGTTTAGTGCTTCCTTCAGGGTCTCTTGTAAGGCAGGCCTGGTGGTGACAAAATCTCTAAGCATCTGCTTATGTGTAAAGGATTTTATTTCTCCTTCACTTATGAAACTTAGTTTGGCTGGATATGAAATTCTGGGTTTAAAATTCTTTTCTTTAAGAACGTTGAATATTGGCCCCCACTCTCTTCTGGCTTGTAGAGTTTCTGCCGAGAGATCTGCTGTCAGTCTGATGGGCTTCCCTTTGTGGGTAACCCGACCTTTCTCTCTGGCTGCCCTTAAGATTTTTTCCTTCATTTCAACTTTGGTGAATCTGGCAATTATGTGTCTTGGAGTTGCTCTTCTGGAGGAGTATCTTTGTGGCGTTCTCTGTATTTCCTGAATTTGAATGTTGGCCTGGCCTGCTAGGTTGGGGAAGTTCTCCTGGATGATATCCTGTAGAGTGTTTTCCAATTTGGTTCCATTTTCCCCCTCACTTTCAGGCACCCCAATCAGACGTAGATTTGGTCTTTTGACATAATCCCATACTTCTTGCAGGCTTTGTTCATTTCTTTTTCTTCTTTTTTCTTTTGGTTTCTCTTCTCGCTTCATTTCATTCATTTGATCCTCAATCGCTGATACTCTTTCTTCCAGTTGATCGAGTCGGTTACTGAAGCTTGTGCATTTGTCACGTATTTCTCGTGTCATGGTTTTCA
>NC_045434.1:99440469-99457952 GCF_002776525.5 Piliocolobus tephrosceles
TATCTTTGTGGTGTTCTCTGTATTTCCTGAATTTGAATGTTGGCCTGGCCTGCTAGGTTGGGGAAGTTCTCCTGGATGATATCCTGTAGAGTGTTTTCCAACTTGATTCCATTTTCTCCCTCACTTTCAGGCACCCCAATCAAATGTAGATTTGGTCTTTTTACATAGTCCCATACTTCTTGCAGACTTTGTTCATTTCTTTTTCTTCTTTTTTCTTTAGATTTCTCTTCTTGCTTTATTTCATTCATTTGATCCTCAATCGCTGATATTCTTTCTTCTAGTTGATCGAGTTGTTTACTGAAGCTTGTGTATTTGTCACGTATTTCTCGTGTCATGGTTTTCATCTCTGTCATTTCGTTTATGTCCTTCTTTGCATTAATTACTGTAGTTATCAATTCTTCCACTGTTTTTTCAAGATTTTTAGTTTGTTTCCGCTGGGTACGTAATTCCTCCTAAGCTCTGAGAAGTTTGATGGACTGAAGCCTTCTTCTCTTATCTCGTCAAAGTCATTCTCTGTCCAGCTTTGATCCGTTGCTGGCGATGAGCTGCATTCCTTTGCAGGGGAAGATGCGCTCTTAGTTTTTGAATTTCCAGCTTTTCTGCCCTGCTTTTTCCCCATCTTTGTGGTTTTCTCTGCCTCTGGTCTTTGATGATGGTGACGTGCTAATGGGGTTTTGGTGTGGGTGTCCTTCCTGTTTGTTAGTTTTCCTTCTAACAGTCAGTACCCTCAGCTCTTGGTCTGTTGGAGATTGCTTGAGGTCCACTCCAGACCCTGTTTGCCTGGGTATCAGCAGCAGAGGCTGCAGAAGATAGACTATTCCTGAACAACGAGTGTACCTGTCTGATTCTTACTTTGGAAGCTTCCTCTCAGGGGTGTACTCCACCGTGTGAGGTGTGGGGTGTCGGTCTGCCCCTAGTGAGTGATGTCTCCTAGTTAGGCTACTCAGGGGTCAGGGACCCACTTCAGCAGGCAGTCTGTCCATTCTCAGCTCTCAACCCCCGTGTTGGGAGATCCACTGCTCTCTTCAAAGCTGTCAGAGTCATTTCCGTCTGCAGAGGTTTCTGCTGCTTTGTTGTTGTTGTTGTTGTTTAGCTGTGCCCTGTCCCCAGAGGTGGAGTCTTCAGAGACAGGCAGGCCTCCTTGAGCTGCTGTGAGCTCCACTCAGTTCGAGCTTCCCAGGGGCTTTGTTTACCTACTTAAGCCTCAGCAATGGCGGGCGCCCCTCCCCCAGCCTCGCTGCTGCCTTGCAGTTACATGGCAGACTGCTGTCCTAGCAATGAGGAAGGCTCCGTGGGCGTGGGACCCTCCTGGCCAGGTGTGGGATATAATCTCCTGGTGTGCCCATTTGCTAAGACCGTTGGTAAAGCGCAGTATTGGGGTGGCAGTTACCCGATTTTCCAGGTATTGTGTGTCTCGGTTCCCCTGGCTAGGAAAGGGGATTCCCTTCCCCCTTGTGCTTCCCAGGTGAGGTGATGCCTTGCCCTGCTTCAGCTCTCCCTGGTCGGGCTGCAGCAGCTGACCAGCACCGATTGTCCAGCACTCCCTAGGGAGATGAACCCGGTACCTCAGTTGAAAATGCAGAAATCACCTGTCTTCTGTGTCACTCGCCCTGGGAGCTGGAGACTGGAGCTGTTCCTATTCGGCCACCTTGCTCCATCCTCGCCACTGCCTAAATTAATAACTTTTATTGCTTCATCAAAGACTTCCTTCAGTGAAATTGACTGTGTATGGTATGTGCATGTATATGACCATAGGGCAGTATGATGAACTGTATGCTGTCTTAATTCATCATTGCTTTTGCGTCATTGGTGTAAATATCAACACAGTTGTTTCAAGATAAATGATGAGATTTAGGAAAGTTATTCAACACCGAATATTTCAGTACTGTTAGTGTTTGTTGCCAAGCATTCCTATAAAAGGTCTTTGTTGTTGATTACTTGGGGCTCATACTGAATAAATAGAAGCAAAACAGAAAGTCTATAGATTCTTCTACTTGTAAAACAAAAGCACAATTCTGTAGTTGAGATACTAACTCAGCCTTCATATTTGCAGCTAAGTGTAATTTGATGAATTAACATATGGTTGGAAAGTGCCATGATATCTCATACTGACTTTTCAGCAGACATTGAGCAAGGTCGGTTATCCACAATTTTATTAGTCTCTCAGCTATTATATATACTTTTTCAGTCATTGAGCTATATTAATAACTTACAGTGTAGGATACTTCCATGATCTTTTCATTTCCAGTATGAAAAGCTGTAACAATTTTTTTTTAGAGGATTCATCACATCTGCGTTTAAAATATCCAGTTCCTTTTTCTTTGAATTTTACATGATTGGTGTCAGAATGACATCACAACTTAATTGGCACCATTATAGTATTTGAAAGATTTTGTTGCATAAGAGATAAGAAGATAGATTATTCATACCTCTGAAACAAGAGAAAGATGACTTTCAATATATGGTCATTTTTTATTAACAATTTCAACTAGTTTCTTTGCTAGATTCCACCTTTCCATGAGTCATAAAATTCTCAAATATATCAGTTTTATGTTTTTCTGTATCTTATATGTAGACATTATAGTTGTGGGTTAAGGAGGCGAGTTTTCTTTTTTTTCTTTTTCATTTTTTATTATACTTTAAGTTCTAGGGTACATGTGCACAACGTGCAGGTTTGTTACATATGTATACATGTGCCATGTTGGTGTGCTGCACCCATTAATTCGTCATTTACATTAAGTATATCTCCTAATGCTATCCCTCCCCCTTCCTCCCACCCCACAACAGGCCCCAGTGTGTGATGTTCCCCTTCCTGTGTGCAAGTGTTCTCATTGTTCAGTTCCCACCTATGAGTGAGAACACGCGGTGTTTGGTTTTCTGTTCTTGCGATAGTTTGCTGAGAATGATGGTTTCCAACTTCATCCATGTCCCTACAAAGGACACGAACTCATCCTTTTTTATGGCTGCATAGTATTCTATGGTGTGTATGTGCCACATTTTCTTAATCCAGTCTGTCATTGATGGAATTTGGATTGGTTCCAAGTCTTTGCTATTGTCAATAGTGCCACAATAAATGTATGTGTGCATGTGTCTTTATAGCAGCATGATTTATAATCCTTTGGGCATATACCCAGTAATGGGATGGCTGGGTCAAATGGTATTTCTAGTTCTAAATCCTTGAGGAATCGCGACACTGTCTTCCACAATGGTTGAACTAGTTTACAGTCCCAACAGTGTAAAAGTGTTCCTATTTCTCCACATCCTCTCCAGCACCTGTTGTTTCCCGACTCTTTACTGATCGCCATTCTAACTGGTGTGAGATGGTATCTCGTTGTGGTTTTGATTTGCATTTCTCTGATGGCCAGTGATGATGAGCATTTTTTCATGTGTCTGTTGGCTTCATAAATGTCTTCTTTTGAGAAGTGTCTGTTCATATCCTATGCCCACTTTTTGATGGTGTTGATTTTTTCTTGTAAATTTGTTTAAGTTCTTTGTAGATTCTGGATATTATCACTTTGTCAGATGGGTAGATTGTAAAAAATTTCTCCCATTCTATAGGTAGCCTGTTCACTCTGATGGTAGTTTCTTTTGCTGTGCAGAAGCTCTTTAGTTTAATTAGATCCTATTTGTCAATTTTGGCTTTTGTTGCCATTGCTTTTGGTGTTTTACACGTGAAATCATTGCCCATGCCTGTGTCCTGAATGGTATTGCCTAGGTTTTCTTCTAGGGTTTTTATGGTATTAGGTCTAACATTTAAGTCTCTAATCCATCTTGAATTAATTTTCTTATAAGGAGTAAGGAAAGGATCCAGTTTCAGCTTTCTACTTATGGCTAACCAGTTTTCCCAGCACCATTTATTAAATAGGGAATGCTTTCCCCATTTCTTGTTTTTGTCAGGTTTGTCAAAGATCAGATGGCTGTAGATGTGTGGTATTATTTCTGAGGACCCTGTTCTGTTCCATTGGTCTATATCTCTGTTTTGGTACCAGTACCATGCTGTTTTGGTTACTGTAGCCTTGTAGTATAGTTTGAAGTCAGGTATCGTGATGCCTCCAGCTTTGTTCTTTTGGCTTAGGATTGACTTAGCGATGCGGGCCCTTTTTTGGTTCCATATGAACTTTAAAGCAGTTTTTTCCAATTCTGTGAAGAAAGTCATTGGTAGCTTCATGAGGATGACATTGAATCTACAAATTACCTTGGGCAGTATGGCCATTTTCATGATATTGATTCTTCCTATCCATGGGCATGGAATGTTCTTCCATTTGTTTGTGTCTCCATTTATTTCATTGAGCAGTGGTTTGTAGTTCTCCTTGAAGTGGTCATTCACATCCCTTGTAAGTTGGATTCCTGGGTATTTTATTCTGTTTGAAGCAATTGTGAATGGGAGTTCACTCATGATTTGGCTCTCTGTTTGTCTGTTACTGGTGTATAAGAATGCTTGTGACTTTTGCACATTGATTTTGTATCCTGAGACTTTGCTGAAGTTTCTTATCAGCTTAAGGAGATTTTGGGCTGAGACGATGGGGTTTTCTAAATATACAATCATTTCATCTGCAAACAGGGACAATTTGTCTTCCTCTTTGCCTAATTGAATACCCTTTATTTCTTTCTCCTGCCTGATTGTCCTGGCCAGAACTTCCAACACTATGTTGAACAGGAGTGGTGAGAGAGGGCATTCGTGTCTTGAAGGAGGCAAGTTTTCTAATCTCCCATCTTTTAAGCCAACAATTCATTCTTAAATATAAGAAAAGTATGTAATAGATTTTAATATGAAATATTGAAATTTAAGAAGTTTTAGATTAAAAATTTAGAAAACTTTTCAAAAAACTTTAGAAAATAATAGTATAGAACAAAACGAAGTATACATTCTTCTTTGTTGTATTTAGATAGAAGTTTTAGTAGTGGAGTCCATATAACTAAGCTCCATAATAATGTGTTTCATAACTTTCTCCATTATTCTACTACTAGATCATAGGAAGCTTGTTTCTCTTAAGGTTTAGTTTTTCATGCACTCAGAAAATACTTTTTCAAGAAGTATGTACTGAGTATTCTGATGGTATGCATGGAGCATGGGTTCCAATGATAAGTAATACATAGTCTCTGTGCTCAGGGAACTTGAATGTTTAGTTGTTGCTAACCAGATAAAGTAGCAAAATAATTGACAGGTATAATAAGTATTATCATGAAAACACACAATGGACTCAGAGAATAACAAGGATGCTCTCCTGAGACAGCAACATTTAGCTGATATCTCAAACATAGGGGGAATTCAAGGATTCCAGGCAGAGGAAAGAGCATATAAAGGCAGTTAAGTAAGGCAGGAAAGAGGTTTATTTGAGGCACTGAAAGAAAACCAATGTGACAGAAGTCTAGTGAATGGGATGTGGGATGAATAATGAAAATGAGGTTTGGGAGATTGGAAGGGGGTAGATCTACAAAGCCTTATGAGCTATAGTAAGTAGTTTCGGTTTTATTCTGAGGGCCAGCGAAGGGATTTAAGCAGCAGAATAGCACGAATGATTTAGTTCGTAGAAGAGGTTCACTGCTACATGGACAATGCATTTGAGAGAGATCTATTAATAGTAGAAGCAGAGAGAGCAGAGATACCAATTAGAAGGCTTTTTCAGTAGCTCTGGCAAAATGATGGCAGCGAAGTGATTAATGGATTCTAAATACATTTTGTGGATAGATTTAGTGAGAATTGGAGATATATTAGATGTGTTCAGATTTCTGTCTTGAATTACTAGGTAGAAAGGACTACCATTTACTAAGATAAAAATATTTGGAGGGCAAGGTAATATGTTTGGTATAAATGTGGAGAGTTATTTTTGGATACATTTAAATTTGAAATGTCTGTGAGACAATCAAGGGAATGTGTGCAATTAACTCTGTGAATCTGGGACTCAAGAGAGGATAGATCTGAGCTAAGAAGAGGAATTAAGAATTGTTAGCTTATACATATTTATTTATTTATTTAGAGGCAGAGTCTCATTCCGTCTCCCAGGCCGGAGTGCAATGGTGTGATCTCAGCCCACTGCAACCTCTTCCTCCTGGGTTCAAATGATCCTCCTGCCTCAGCCTCCTGAGAAGCTGGGATTACAACACCTGCCTGAGTTTTGTATTTTTTAGCAGAGATAGGGTTTCACCATGTTGGCCAGGCTGGTCTCGAACTCCCAACCTTAAGTGATCCACCCACCTCCGCCTCCCCTCCCAGAGTGTTGTGATTACAGGCATGAGCCATCGCGCCCAGTCAGCTTATATACATTATCTCATGGATTTACATGGAAATAATGGAATCATCAAGGAAGAGAGTAGAGAGAGAGAGGAGGGTTCAGGACCAAATTAGATTATGAATTGGAGAAGGATGAGAGCAGCAAAGGAGACTAAATAGGAGCAGTCAGCAAATAGGGAGAAAATCAAGAGAAGAGACTTCTGAAGAGGGAAGAAGTGGTTTATTCTTGAATACTGGTGAGACATTAGATAAGATGAAGGATTAGTTTTCACTGGATATGTCAACATGAAAGTCACTGATATACTTGACAAGAGCCTTTTAGTGATGACATGAAAGTTAAAGATGGATTAAGTAGTAAGGATGTGAGAACAGCATAACTATTTAAAAATGTTTGCCTATAAAAGGAAATAGAGAAAAGGTAGGGTTTTGTCTTATTTTCAAACTCCAGATATCAATTATATATTTTAAAGGAGTGAAACCATAGATAGGAAGAAAGCAATGTTAAAAGAGAAGTGAAGTCCTTGAGAAGGGGCAAAAGGGTGGAATTCAGATAACAGGTGGAAGGATGGCCCTTTGCTAGTAAGGCAGGACATCATGGTAGAGGCATGATGAGTTCATAGATAGGACCTTAGGTTCCAGGAAGATAAAGAGAAGACACTTCTAACAGTTTCTGTTTTCCCAGTGAAGGACATCTCAACTGATGCCATCAGCTGAAAGTAAGGATATTGGAGGAGGTATAGGAGATTTAAGCAGAGAGGCACAAGTATGAAGTAGTTGTCTTGGTCAGTGGGATAGTGAGCCTACCAGAGACATTTGGATTGTGAGGCCTTGGTGGGGTGTCAATGTGCAGTATGCTTTAAAGTCAAATCTCTGCAATGAAATACCAGGTGTAGAGTTACAGTTGATTAATAAAGACACAGCCCCTGTACTCAGGGAGTTTGTAATCTAAAGAATGAAAGACATATAGTTAATTACAATATGGTATGATGGTTGTGATGAACAAGGTAAATATAGGGTGTCGAAAGAGCACACATTAACCAATCTTGGAGGGGCTGTCCTATGCAAGGAGGTCTTCATGGAGACCTAACAGCTAAGCTAAGACCTGCCTGCTCTGCACATACCTTACTTAAAGCTATTACATAGTAGCTCCAGGGGATAAAAATATCTTAGAAGGTATGATAGTCACACTGTATTATTGTATCTTTATGCAGCAGCTTTTATTTCTGCTGACATCATCAGGCATCTTTGAAATTTCTTTTTTTTTTTTTTTTATAACACTTTGAAATGCTGTGAAGAAAAGTATCATCCCTCTCTTTCCTCACCTTCTTCTCTTCCCTAACACCTTTCTTCAGTTCTAGCTATTGGTAGCTAGAAATTGTATAAGAATTTGTAGATGCAACTTAATAATACCATTTTGTTTTTATTTGGCATGTCATTTATCATTTTTAAAATAAATAAACTTCAGGTTTGTGCTGCTACAGTCAGGAATATTTGAACATTTAGTGCTTATCTTGGGTATCTGACCTTATTACTTTCTGAGGAGCTGCCCTTTATAGCAATCAGGGAACTATACCACTTGGAAGACTAATTGTCTGTATACAGGAATGAAATCCTTGTGTTCAGATTTCTGTCTTGAGTGGCTGGTTTGAATCTAATTTTCTGTTACATGAAGCAAACATTTTGTTATTTAACATAGTTTCAAAATTAAAATTGATAGTGAAATTTTATGTGCCATGCAATGTCATGTGTGTTCTCTTAAGGTGAAGATTCATTTTTTAATAGCTTTATTGAGGAATAATTGACATGTGATAAACTGCACATATTTAACTCCACATTTTATGTTTGATATGTATGTGTGTTTGTATATATATGTATATACTTCTATAGGTGAAATCATCACCATAGTCAATAGCATCCCCATCAGTCCCAAAAGTTTTGTTTCTCATGCCCCTTTGTAATTTTTCCCTGCCCTCTCACCAGGCAACTGATCTTTCTGTTACTACAAATTAGTTTATAGTTTTAAAAATTCTATATAAAGGGATCTTAATTATATATATTTTCCTTCCAGCATAATTATTTTGAGATTAATCCATGGGTTGCTTGTATCAGTAGTTCATTTCTTTGCTGCTAATATTCTGGTGTAGGGATATAGCACAATTTACTAATACATTCACCTACTGTTCGCTACTACAAGCAAAGCGACCATGACTATTTGTGTACATGTCTTTGTAGGGACATATGTACTCACTTCTCTTGTGTAAATACCTAGGAGTGGGATGGCTGGGTTATATAGTAGGCATATGTTTAGCTTTTTAAGAAACTACCGAACTACTTTGGTACAAGTGGTTGTGCCATTTTACATTCCCACCAGTGGGAATAAGAGTTGCAGTGCCTCCACATCCTTGGCAACACTTGATATAGCCTGTCTTTTTATTTTTAGCCATTCTAATAGAGGTATGTAGTGGTATCTCGTTGTGGTTTTAATTTGCGTTTCACTAATGACTATTAATTTTGTCCATCTTTTTATGTGCTTATTTGCCATCCATAAATCTTCTTTGGTGAAGGGTCTGTTCAAATCTTTCCCCATTTTTTATTGGGTTATTTTCTAATGATTGAGATTTCATTTTGAGGATTTTGTGTGTGTGTTGTTTTGTTTTGTTTAGCAGCTTAGAACACACACATTTATTATCTCACAGTTTCTATGGGTCAGGAGTCCAGGCATAGATTTGCCGGGTCTTCTATTCCAGGGTTTCATCTGAAAGTAACAACCACAGTCTTGGCTAGGGCTGCGGTCGTATCTCAAGGTTTTACTGGGGAATGTTCCACTCATAAGTTCACATGATTGTTGGTAGAATTCAGCTCCTTGTGGGATGCCGGACTGAGGGTCTCTGTTATTTGCTCAGTCGGAGATTCCCCTCAGTTCCTGACACATGGGCCTCTTAATACGGCAACTCACAACATGGCAACTTGCTTCATGAAAGCAAGCAAGTGTTTATGTTTACTGGTTTATTATGATTAACAAGGGATACAGATGAATAGCCCAATGGAAGAGATGCATAGGGCAAGCTATGTGTAAGGGGTGTGGAGCTTCCATAGCCTCTCCAAGTAGGCTACCTTCCAGGAACCTCCTCATATTCAGCAATCTGGAAGCTTTGTGAGTTCTTTATGGATTCTATATACAAGTCCTTTACCAAATACATGACTTGTAAATATTTTCTCCCAGTTTTTTGCTTGTATTTAAATTTCCTTTTTAGTGTTCTTCAAAGGGCAGAAATTCTTAATTTTGATTAAGTCCAGTATGTCAGCTTTTTATTTTATGGACTGTGTTTTTGTGGTTTTAAGAAATATTTGCCTAACTAAAGGTCACAAATATTTTCTCATATTTTTTTTTTCTAAAAGTCTTACAATTTTAGGTTTTACATTTAGGAGTATGATCCATTTTGAATTAATTTCTGTATATGTACAAAGTGTATATCAAAGTTCATTTTGTGTGTGTGGATATCCAGTATTGTATGATATTCAATGCTGTGTTTTCATCTAATAGCTTTTAAAGGAAGAATTAAAGCAAAGCCAAGTTAAACAGGTTATATCAGACTGTCAGTTTTCTTTGTGTTATCCCTGACTCTGTTAGGTTGCACATTTTGCTGGAACTTCTTAAAACAGTATCCTATGATTGGACTTCAACCTCAAATTTCCAGTCTTTATACTTAACCAATGAAATGTTATTTATATACTCTTTGGAAACATAACATATACTGTAGATAATTATAGCAAAAGTGTAATGGGTAGCAGAAGATATTGCCAAACCAAAATTCTGGAGACCAGATGAGACAAACACATAATATGTGCCTATATAGTCACAATGATAGGAAATACACTGAAAAGTGAACAAAGAACTAAAAATAAGCCTCTTATAAGAAAAGCTACTACTTCTGGGCTAATCTATTAGTAGTTTGTTTTCCTTAATTTGATAAAGAAGAGCTTCAGAATCAGACTCTAGAGTAAATCTTTTAAAATTATATATATTATGCATGTGTACACATGTATGTACTCTATGCATTGACTTAAAGAATATAAAAACAGCACAGGAATAGTTTATGCTGTAGTGTTGTGCAGTCTTATTTAGAAATAAGAAAAAAAAGTTTTTCCACTTAGCTGTGAGTGGAATCACCCATACTTTTTAGTTTAGTGGAGAAATTAAGTTTTAGTGGGGGTTGATACAGCTTTTTTCTTTTCTTTTCTTTTTCTTTTTTTGTAGAAAATCAGGCTTTGGAGTCAGACAAGTCTCGGTTTTAATTTTCAGTGTCCTTATCTCTAATATAGTAATATTAATAGTTATCTCTTCCTGGGTTGTTGAGAGATTTAAATGAAATAATAAGTTCAGTACTGGCACAGTACCCATAAATGGATATGACAAGGGGAGAGGAGTTTGTTTTCATTAGATTTAGCAAAATCATTCTTTCCCCCAACTCCCCAGAAAGATTCATTTTAATGCTATTATTTTCCTTATCACCCATAGACAGACAGAAAATTGGCATGTTTCAAAAGTGTGTTAAAATTGCAAGAGTGTTGCACAGTATCATTACATTACCATTCCTTATCTAACTGGGTTTATTTATGAAGGTTAGACTTAGATAATTTAGACTTACCCTTTTTCCATTTTGTGGAGAAAGAGAATCAGAAACTTGAAAAGAAGAGCTCTTCCAAACAGAAAGATAGCTAGACTTTCTCTCAATAGTATATATAATCTCTTCTAATAATCTTTAGCAAAAGTGACTTTTGAGTTCTTTTAAATATTTTCTGTATTGATTCTAAGTCAATACCCATTTCACGTGATGTCTATAGAACTAGAGACTCAGATTACAGTCAGAAAACTGAGTAACAGCAGACACCAGGTTTTCAGCTGCTTTTAGGATTTATTCACATTGACTACATCTCATTCATTTGGATAGATTTAGTGACATCAGTTGATAACTGTAAAGAAAGTAGCCTTTAATCTGACGTTTTCATATTGATATTACATAGGAGCCACATAACTATGTCATGGGTTCATTCATAAGATGTAATAAACATTATTTTCACGTGTAGCATAAAAGCAGTCTTTATTGTTTTTTTAGAAGCATTAAAACACACACACACATATATATAAAACATATATAGATTAAAAAATTATATCAGCTTAAGTTCTGTAATTGTTAATAGATGTAATTGTATAAGGTCGCTATTGTTTCTCATTTTCAGTTGAAGCCTGTCATGTGACATTTTTATATATAATAGGAATCCACAGGTTGTTAAAAACATAAAGAAATTAAGATAATTTGAATTCACATTATAAAATAGTTCATGTCTATTCTGATGGAGCAACTTCACTTAGATCTGAGGCTTTTGGTTCAGCTTTTAAAAGTTTATCTTATTTTTCATTAAAATATGTATGTATAATACGCTATCATGCAAAGAGAAATGGTCAACAGAATTTCTGTGCATATGTGGTTGCTGGTTATTTGAAAGCCATTCTCCCCCTAGGCTTATTTGACCAATTTTGTTTTCAGCTTAGATTAGGGAGAATATAGTGTCTCCTTAGGTAAAATACTTACTAGAACCAAAAAAGTCCAGATTAAATTGGTTTTATTTTTATTTTACTGCAGTTTTGTGCAGTTGACCTGATTTTAAAATATAAAGCTGGGAAGGCATATTTTCCATCTACCAAAATGTGAATCTTGCTTTCATTTTGAAACAAACACCTCTGCTTTAAGAATATGAATGGCAGTGATAAATACAAAAACACTAAAATTTTTTAAACGAATAGCATTTGTTGATCTTTAAGAGAAAACATAAATGTGAAATAACTTTAGAGCTTAAAAGTTTTCTTCCTCAAACCTTTTAGGAGTTGATTTTATTATCCAAAACAACTTTATTCATACTAAGTGTGACTATCTGAATAATTACCTCACTTTTATAGTTTTTTTTTTTTTAAAGAAAAAGCTCTTCTAACTGCAGTTATCCTCAAAGAATTGGATTAAGAAATTTAATAATTTTCTGTCATTAGTCCAACGAGATATTTACTAAATAACCATTATGTTCTCGGCTGTTATCACTACAAGGACTCCAGCAATGAGCAAAGCAAACAAGCCCTTGCTTTTCCAGAGCCCACATTCTAGAGACAGATGCTAAACAAATACACAGATAAGTATATAATAAAATATTGGTGTAAGTGTTGAAAAGCAACATCAGAGTAAGAAGGCAGGGAGTCATTTTAAATTAACATTGAGAAATGTTTCTATTTAAAGCACATAAATTCTTTGGCTTCTCTTTTTAAATTTGCTTTTTACTGTTTGTTGCTGGTGAAAATTATTTAAAGTAATTAGGAACTCATCGTAAATATTTGTTACACTACTCTAAAAATCTAACTCCAACTAGTGAATTTAGCATTTATAAATGGAGGTGTCTATAAAGGAATAAAATCTTTGGTTAACCACTACTTTACTTTTAGCAGTAAAGTCTGCAGCTCATGAAATTTGTAATTCTGGAGTGGTTTCAGTTTGCACCATCCCCTGGGGAGCCTGTTGATACAGCACTGAGCTACAGATTATTATTCGGCTGTAGAAGTTTTATGCTTAGGCATTTTCTTACATCTTCCTCTCTCAGTCAGTTGAAATCTTGTATTTTTGCCAAATAAAACAAATCCCATATTAATAAGAAGCTATAAATAAACAGTAGGAGCATGAGTCAGAGCCAGCATCACCCTTATTCCTTGTGTGTACCTCTCTAGTACTCCCCAGTATGTTCCTTTTGCACAAACATGTAGTACTGCGTAACTACTGTTCTACAGATGAACTCCAGTTATTTAAGTGAAGCCTGTTTTTTAGAACTAAGTAATACTGTAACTAGTAGAATTCTGGCATGTTACCAGAGTCAAAAGCAGAATGTGAAGCTGTATGCTATTGATGGGAGGAAAAAAGAAATATATTTCCTACCTTTTCTGTATAAAGCCCTAAAGAGTTCAGCCCAGAAGATTCCTGTTAGATTTCCAAAATGGGTTTTTATATCATGTAATCCAACATTTTTTTCAGAGGAAAAAAGAAAAAGATAAGTTGCTTGTAAGTCCCATCTCTTTTGCTAGTCAGCTTCTGTCTGATAAAATTTTATTCTGTTTTGCTTCATTGTTTATTCATTTAGTAAATGTTCATTGAACACTTACTGTTACCAGGCATTGTGCTACCAGAGACTGTATGAAGACAAATAAGCTAAAATCCTTGTTCTCAAGGAATTTATTATTGTAGAGAAAAGTGACTGGTAAATCCAAAATTTCATACTGAGATAGGAACTATAAAAGAGACATCCTGCAGAATACTGAGATTATAAATAAAACTACTATGTTTGAAGCATTTACTGTCCTAGCTGTTTTATAGAAGTTATTTCATTTAATCCTTTTAACAGCTTTATGAGGTAGATATTATTGCACTATTTTATTTGTGCCAAGAGCACTAAATTCATCAAGGAAGGGGGAGGTAGTATCAAATTTTTCAGAAGACAATAGAGTTGGTTATAGAAGGATGAGTAGGTTAGAGAGTGGGAGGAAGATGAGGCAGTGTGGCATTTCAGACAGAGAGGTGAATATGTAAGCACACAGGATGAGTGAGAGAATTGGTGGAATGTAGTCAGTTCTAGCAAATAAACAATGGCAGGATCCAGATCATGAAGGAATTTGTGGGCCATGCTTAAGGAGTTTGGTCCTTCACCTGTAGAAGACAGAAATATGATCGGACTTGCATTTCAGGAAGGTAACTCTGTAATTGTTTGCAATTCCTGTTAAAGGAAGAAATTTTCTCCAGCATTGACTTACGCTTATTAAATACATATAAAAACTAAATTCTAGAAACATCTTATACAGTTATGTGTTACTTAACAATGGGGATACATTCTAGGAAATGCATTGTCAGGTAATTTCTTCATTGTACAAATGGCATAGAGTATACTTACACAAACCTAGATGTGTATCTTTATTTGTATTTATTTTTTCATATGGAAAACCAAATTTCTTAGCCACATTACTGAATGTCAGGCCTTTCCCCTACTTGATCTGCAACATCAACATTAAGTGTGATGTATCAGATTTCTATATGTGTTCCATTATAATCTTATGGGACCACCGTAGTTCATGCAGTCCATTGTTGACAGACACATCATTATGTGGTGCGTAAGTGTACTTACAGTTTTACAACTATAAAATGAAGCACAAAGAAGTTACATAACTTAGCCAGTGTCACACAGCTAATAAGTAGCAAAGTCAGGATTCCACATGTTAGGCCAACTTCATGGACTTAACCACAGTCCTGTATTGCCACTCCTCTTCATTTAAAGGCATGCATGCACAAATTAGGTTTGGAGACAGTTCTAGAGACACTAAATTGGCGACTACAGTCGACAAAGAGACATTGCAGCAAGTACCTCTGCATTGTGTGTTTCTGTACCCTTAACTTGCAGCAGTCTAGGAGAAAGAATGAAGGAAGGGAAGTGATACATTTGTCAACCTGACTACATTGTAAAATGAAGCTTTTTTTTTTTTTTTTTTTGAGAGGGAGTCTCGCTCTGTCACCCATACTGGAGTGCAGTGGTGTGATCTCAGCTCACTGCAACCTCCACCTCCTGGGTTCAGTCTGTTCTCCTGCCTCAGCCTCCCGAATGGCTGGAATTACAGGCATAGGCCACCACACCTGGCTAATTTGTGTGTGTGTGTGTGTGTGTGTGTGTGTGTGTGTTTAGTAGAGACAGGGTTTCACCATGTTGGCCAGGCTGGTCTCGAACCCTTGACCTCAACTGATCCGCCTGCCTTGGCCTTCCAAAGTGCTGGGATTACAGGCTTGAGCAACTGCGCTGGGCCTGAAGCATTTTATGATGCTCGCTACAAGGTGTTCATAAGTGGTAAATAAAGCCCTTGGGCTAGATAACGTAAGATCCACTGCAACCCAGAGATGAAGAACTTTATAAAGGGGATAATTGTTATCACCCATCAGAGTTTTAAGATGATCTAGATTTAGTCCCACTAATTATATTTCTCCTAACTTTTATAGACAGAGAAATCAGTGAAAAATATGTATTTCTAAGGATTAAATCCGAATCCGTAGCTCAACTCTAATAGTTGTGATATAATATGTTGCTTAGAGTAGTTCTATAAATGGAATTCACACATAGGACCACAGAATCGCTTCTTCACAGGGTTTCAGAGTTGGTGGACGTATAAAAGGATAAATCAACCCATAAATCTATAAGTATTCCTAAAAACAGAGTGGTGTGTCAGTTATTGGCACCAGTACATGATGAATCCTGCTGGGCTGTGGAGAAAGGAGAAACTGACCTAAACAGCACTATACTCTACACAGCTGTCCCTGACATTCCACACCTGTTAGCATTCAGTATTAATTTCATGGATCAAATCAAGGCATGCAAGTGCATTAAATAACTTTTTAAAAAACAACTGCTGATTGCTGAGGGTCTATGAGGGAAGAAAAATTAGGGGCTGTTATTTTCCTATCAACCATACTCTCATTAACAAGAACAGGAAACATTATGAATAAATAAAACTGTTACATCATACCAGAAAAAAGAACAGCTGAATCCCCTAAAGGATTTCATATTCTGTCATCAAACAACTAAAGAAAATAATTCCATATAAATGGCTGCATTAATCATTGAAAGAAACTTCTCTGCTTTTTTAAAAGAGCAACTAGAGATATTTACTTTTTGAAAATAGAGTAACCATTTGTTTTTTGTTTTATGTCTTGTTTTGTTTTTTATTATACTTTAAGTTCTAGGGTACATGTGCATAGCGTGCAGGTTTGTTACATATGTATACTTGTGCCATGTTGGTGTGCTGCACCCATCAACTCGTCAGCACCCATCAATTCATCATTTATATCAGGTATAACTCCCAATGCAATCCCTCCCCCCTACCCCCTCCCCATGATAGGCCCCAGTGTGTGATGTTCCCCTTCCCGAGTCCAAGTGATCTCATTGTTCAGTTCCCACCTATGAGTGAGAACATGTGGTGTTTGGTTTTCTCTTCTTGTGATAGTTTGCTAAGAATGATGGTTTCCAGCTGCATCCATGTCCCTACAAAGGACGCAAACTCATCCTTTTTTGTGGCTGCATAATATTCCATGGTGTATATGTGCCACATTTTCTTAATCCAGTCTGTCACAGATGGACATTTGGGTTGATTCCAAGTCTTTGCTATTGTGAATAGTGCTGCAATAAACATACATGTGCATGTGTCTTTATAGCAGCATGATTTATAATCCTTTGGGTATATACCCAGTAGTGGGATGGCTGGGTCATATGGTACATCTAGTTCTAGATCCTTGAGGAATTGCCATACTCTTTTCCATAATGGTTGAACTAGTTTACAATCCCACCAACAGTGTAAAAGTGTTCCTATTTCTCCACATCCTCTCCAACACCTGTTGTTTCCTGACTTTTTAATGATTGCCATTCTAACTGGTGTGAGATGGTATCTCATTGTGGTTTTGATTTGCATTTCTCTGATGGCCAGTGATGATGAGCATTTTTTCATGTGTCTGTTGGCTATATGAATGTCTTCTTTTGAGAAATGTCTGTTCATATCCTTTTCCCACTTTTGGATGGGGTTGTTTGTTTTTTTCTTGTATATTTGTTTGAGTTCTTTGTAGATTCTGGAAATTAGCCCTTTGTCAGATGAGTAGATTGCAAAAATTTTCTCCCATTCTGTAGGTTGCCTGTTCACTCTGATGGTAGTTTCTTTTGCTGTGCAGAAGCTCTTTAGTTTAATGAGATCCCATTTGTCAATTTTGGCTTTTGCTGCCGTTGCTTTTGGTGTTTTAGACATGAAGTCCTTGCCCATGCCTATGTCCTGAATGGTACTACCTAGATTTTCTTCTAGGGTTTTTATGGTATTAGGTCTAACATTTAAGTCTCTAATCCATCTTGAATTAATCTTCGTATAAGGAGTAAGGAAAGGATCCAGTTTCAGCTTTCTACTTATGGCTAGCCAATTTTCCCAGCACCATTGATTAAATAGGGAATCCTTTCCCCATTTCTTGTTTTTGTCAGGTTTGTCAAAGATCAGATGGTTGTAGATGTGTGGCATTATTTCTGAGGACTCCGTTCTGTTCCATTGGTCTATATCTCTGTTTTGGTACCAGTACCATGCTGTTTTGGTTACTGTAGCCTTGTAGTATAGTTTGAAGTCAGGTAGTGTGACGCCTCCGGCTTTGTC
>NC_045434.1:99477952-99490714 GCF_002776525.5 Piliocolobus tephrosceles
TTGGCCTGCCCTGCTAGGTTGGGGAAGTTCTCCTGGATGATATCCTGAAGAGTGTTTTCCAACTTGTTCCCATTTTCCCTCTCACTTTCACGCACCCCAATCAGATGTAGATTTGGTCTTTTTACATAATCCCATACTTCTTGCAGGCTTTGTTCAGTTGTTTTTCTTCTTTTTTCTTTTGGTTTCTCTTCTCACTTCATTTCATTCATTTGATCCTCAATCGCTGATACTCCTTCTTCCAGTTGATCAAGTCGGTTACTGAAGCTTGTGCATTTGTCACGTATTTCTCGTGTCATGGTTTTTATCTCTGTCATTTTGTTTATGACCTTCTCTGCATTAATTAGTCTAGCTGTCAATTCTTCCACTCTTTTTTCAAGATTTTTAGTTTCTTTGCGCTGGGTACGTAATTCTTCCTTTGGCTCTGAGAATTTTGATGGACTGAAGCCTTCTTTTCTCATCTCGTCAAAGTCATTCTCTGACCAGCTTTGAGCTGTTGCTGGCGATGGGCTGCACTCCTTTGCAGGGGGAGATGCGCTCTTAGTTTTTGAATTTCCAGCTTTTCTGCCCTGCTTTTTCCCCATCATTGTGGTTTTATCTGCCTCTGGTCTTTGATGATGGTGGCGTACTGATGGGGTTTTGGTATAGGTGTTCTTCCTGTTTGATAGTTTTCCTTCTAACAGTCAGGACCCTCAGCTGTAGGTCTTTTGGAGATTGCTTGAGGTCCACTCCAGACCCTGTTTGCCTGGGTATCAGCAGCAGAGGTTGCAGAAGATAGAATATTGCTGAACAGCAAGTGTACCTGTCTGATTCTTACTTTGGAAGCTTCCTCTCAGGGTTGTACTCCACCCTGTGAGGTGTGGGGTGTCAGACTGCCCCTAGTGGGGGATGTCTCCCAGTTAGGCTACTCAGGGGTCAGGGACCCACTTCAGCAGGCAGTCTGTCCCTTCTCAGATCTCAACCTCCATGTTGGGAGATCCACTGCTCTCTTCAGAGCTGTCAGACAGAGTGGTTTGCGTCTGCACAGGTTGCTGCTGCTTTTTTTGTTGTTGTTTTTTAGCTGTGCCCTGTCCCCAGAGGTGGAGTCTACAGAGACAGGCAGGTTTCCTTGAGCTGCTGTGAGCTCCACCCAGTTCGAGCTTCCCAGCAGCTTTTTTTACCTACTTAAGCCTCAGCAATGGCGAGCGTCCCTCCCCCAGCCTCGCTGCTGCCTTGCGGTTAGATCGCAGACTGCTGTGTTAGCAATGAGGGAGGCTCCATGGGCCTGGGACCCTCCCGGCCAGGGGTGGGATATATTTTCCTGGTGTGCCGGTGTGCTTACAGCGCAGTATTGGGGTGGGAGTTACCCGATTTTCCAGGTGTTGTGTGTCTCAGTTCCCCTGGCTAGGAAAAGGGATTCCCTTCCCCCTTGCGCTTCCCAGGTGAGGTGATGCCTCGCCCTGCCTCACCTCTCGCTGGTCAGGCTGCAGCAGCTGACCAGCACCGATTGTCCGGCACTCCCTAGTGAGATGACCCCAGTACCTCAGTTGAAAATGCAGAAATCACCGGTCTTCTGTGTCACTCGCGCTGGGAGTTGAAGACTGGAGGTGTTCCTATTCGGCCATCTTGCTCTGTCCATTATTTTCAATATCAGAGTAACCATTTGTTAAGCCGTATATACCATTGAGGATGTTTTCGGTATAAAAGGGAATTTCCATAACAATTACATAGTAATGTTTTATAGCTAAAGTTATGAAGATGATCAGAATATGGGAAAATTGTGGTCAAGATTTGATTTTCCTTTTCTGTTTGATAGCCTTATCTAAATTCCCCTAATGAGTGTGGAAAAATGTATACCTAATTTACCTCTTGGGGGAGGTTTAATGTAAATATAAATAAAAATTCTTTTCCCAGGTAAAAAAAAAGTTACATAGTGTTGAATTCTACCTTTTCTCATTTCTCTACATCCAAAACTGTCACCAAGTACTGTACTTTATAAAGCTCTCTTGATGTGTCTCTTCAACCTCATCAACACTGCTTTAAATGAGGCATACTTCCTCATTTGGATTATGGCAGCAGTCTCTCTTCCTTTAGTCTCTCCTTCAAATCCACCTCCATCCTTCATATCATCCATCATGTATTTTTCCCCGTCTAAATTCCTTGGTTGGCTTCTATTAAATCCAAGTTCCTTAAGCATGGCAAACAGGGGCCACCTTCCACGAGCTGGTCCATACTTCTCCTGCCTCATTTCCTGACACTTTCCCTTATACCTTGAGATCCAGCTTGCCAGTAGTTCCCCAATACCTCCACCACATATACAACCACATATATATACATCCTTATTCCGTCCCTCATGTCCCACCCATACATAATTCTCTCCACTGCATCCTTTATCACATTCCTACAAGCCTTGAAGCAATCTGAACACAGACACCATCTTTATTTCAACTCCTAATTGGGGCCGAACATACTTTTCTTGAACAGAGATAGCTGCCTTGTTAGTATAGGTATCCTAATGTGGCACATGTGTATAGTTGAAGCTATAATGCATTCCCCAAGTTCCACTTCAGGACTAAAGGGTTATTTCCCAACAGCTGGAAGTCCTGCTGCCAGACAGACTTCTTCTGGAATTACCTTGTCCCCAACTCAAGACAACCCTGAAGGACCTTTCCCAGTTTTCCATGGGGTCCACTGAGGCTTTGAGATTGAACTGAAGTTAACTTCCCCCTCTGCTGTAGCTTCCCTTCAACAGGTGTTTATCACAAGAACAATCCCTAATAAACTTCCTGTGAGCACACTCTCAGAGTCAGCTTGCTGGGGAACCCAAGCTATAACAACATGTTTATCTTGTTGATACTCTCTTATGAGTTCTAAATAATGGGAAGTTATGGTTATCCAAAAATCTTACTAATTAAAGATCATTTCTTCAGACATGTATTGAGCACCTGCTCCATGCCAGGCATTGTGCCGGATACAATGGCAACAAATAAAGACTTGGCCCCTGTCGTGGAGTTTACAGTCTGAGGTGACAGTTACATATGGAACTAATTGTACTATAGCATCTTGAGAATCTTTTTGATTTAAACATCAATAATTTTAGTATAACAGTCAAAAGCATGGATTTTATGGTGTTACAAAACACAAAAAGAAAACATTTCAGGGGAAGGAATATGAATATAAGTAAGTCAAATGAAATTCTAGAAGAACACAGAGTTTGTCTTTATAATTCTGAAAGCCTTTAGGGAAAAGGTAATTTTTTCACTTTTTATTTTGAAATAATTTCAAACTTACAGAAAAGTCACATGAATACTGAACTCCCATATACCCTTTATGCAGATATATCAGTTTTTAACATTTTCCTTCATTCTGTTTCTTTACACACATACAATTTATTTTTGTGAACTCTCTGAGAATAGGTTAAATACTACATTATATCACTTTATACCTTAAAAATGTAGTATTTCCTAGAAACAAGGGTATTCACCTCTGTAACCACAATGCAGTTGTCAGATTCAGGTAATTTGACCTTGATCTTTAACCTACAGCCCAGATTCAGATTTTATTAATTGTCCAAAAAAGATGAGTTTAGGAAGAGTCATATAACTTAACATTTGTAATATAAATTAAAAATCATATGAAAAATCATAGAAGATCTCGGAAGTTTGATAACCTGATTTAAATACCACAGTGAAATGAACCACTTCTGATTTTCTACAGAGAAAGCAAGGATCAGGTCCAGGTTACCTGTAAAGCTGTGATTAGGGTTCCCAGAAGTGAACCTTGCTCTGGAGAGCTCATTTGGTGAGGTTCTTTTCAAGAGATTGTATATTTTTGACCCAGGGATTGTCGATTTGTTGAACTCCCATGTAAGTATGCCACCTTGCCATTAACAGGTCTTCACAATGCTTAAGCGACATTCTTTGGAACTGTCTTTCATAGTCAGGCGCCCCGCCGGCCAGGCTATCAGGTAGGTAGAAGGGAGACCTCGGAAACTAGATCTGGCTGGGTCTCGCCTAACAACGTGGTCTTCAATCCTCTAACGGGCTGGGCCCCGAACCTCATCACACAGAGCTTTGATAGGGCCGGGGACGCAGGTCAGCCTGACGAAGGCGTCAGGAGGACTTGGGCAGGGGCGTGACTTCCTGCTGCACCACTTCCTTTCCAGCCACGCGGGCTTCTGGGACCCTATGACATAATTTCTGGAATGGTCTGGTTTATGGCAGCGGCGAGGCCCGAGCACAGCCATCCAAGGGGGATGCATAACCCAGGTCGTGTCCACCCCAAAGCTCGAGTCCTCTAGAAGCCATGGCTTTTCCTCTGAAGCTAGAGCTGGACATGCAGGGGAAAGTAGATTTGTTTCGGGCCCCTATCGCCCAGGAGGCCGAGGATCTTGTGTCCACCTTCTTTCCTCAGGAGGTCTTGGAGCTGAATAGCCAAGTTCAGGAGCTCCGGCTGCAAGACCTGTCCAGAATCCATTCGGTGCCAACCCCGGAGCCCCTGGCCACCCCAGGCACCGTGGGAGATGGGCCCAACCAAAATCTGCCACCTCTGCAGACTCAGTTCTCCATCGAGGTCCCAGCACTGCTTGGCAGCGGGGGACAGCGCCTGCGGAGCAACCAGCATGTGATGGATCTGATTGATCAGGTAAAACCTGAGATTGAGCTGCTGAAAGAAAAATGCAACACAGTGCGGATGTGGGTGCACCTGCTTATCCCGAAGGTGGAGAATGGCAACCACTGCAGGGTGTCTGGATATCCAGGAAGACACTGTGGACCAGCTGTGGACTGTGGAGAGCACAGCGGCCTCCTATCTACACGACTTCTCTACCTACTACAACACCCGGGCCGAGTTGGTATCCAAGATAGTGAAGTACTCCCAAGTGGAAGATTATCGCAGCACTGTAGCAGAGGTTGACGAAAACGAGTACCTTAGTGTGCGCCAGATCCTGCTGCACCTACGGAGCGAATATGCCACCTTGCATGATGTAATCCTTAAAAACATCGAGAAGATCAAGACCCTTCGGATCACCAACACTGATAGCCTTTCTCCACCCCGCTTGCCTTCAGGAGTTGGCGGAGCTGTTTACGCACCTAGAAGGCTGGTTATTAATGACTCTAAGGCGATAAAATGACTGGAAATGTGTGTTACCATTTAGTTAGAATTTCATACAGCTCATCCTCATACTGAATCATCTTTTGGTATAATTTTTATTTGATTTTCCTTTTGTGAAGAGATTGGGGACAAACCATCAAGGAGAAAGGACTGCCATTTTTAAAAGCAGCTTTGTAGATGAATGTTGGCCACGGTTTCTTTATTATGGCCTTAGCGACATTGAATGGTTTTAGGGGCTACTTAAAAACTAAATCTTAAAGTTAAATGAAGCTTTTCCTAAAGTTCTGCTATCCTTTAAACTTTGTTCAAACTTACAGAAGTGCTCCTTTTACACCATCATTTTTCTTTTTTTGCAAGGAACGGAGTTTAAAGGGATATATTTAAGTCATTATATGCCTCCAGTTTAACAGATTGAAATAAAACTTGGTTATAAAATTTTGTGATGGCCTAAGTGTGCTAATCTGAACTTTAATTTTTGGATGTGGACAATTTGGATGATAATTTCCTACTTCAGGTGGACTCATACACTTGATATTTTTCAACTCTGATGTGTAAGAAAAATGAGCAAAGAGTAATAGATTTTAATTCTTCTGAACAAATGGACATCTACTTCCCTTAGAATGAAAAGAGGAATCTGTGGAAAATGACTTCCTTCCATAACCTTCTGCCATCTCAGCATCTTCATTTCTTTTTACACAATTTAGAATTTCTTCTGTGCATGCACTTGTCTCTTTAAGTCTCTGCTAAATCCATCAAGCTTTGTATCCCATAACACTTTTCCCCCAGTTGATTTTCGTTTCCCTTTCTTTTTGTCTCTTAGATATTTCTTAAAGTCCCTCATTAGCATTTCCCTCGCAGGTTATATAGGTCATTCTTTTTTTTTTTTTTTTAAGACGGAGTCTTACTCTGTCACCCAGGCTGGAGTGTGGAGTGCAGTGGCGCGATCTCAGCTCACTGCAACCTCTGCCTCCCAGGTTCAAGCGATTCTCCTGCCTCAGCCTCCCGTAGTATCTGGGACTACAGGTGCGTGCCACCACAGCCGGCTAATTTTTGTATTTTTAGTAGAGGTGGGGTTTCGCCATGTTGCTTTGCGTTGTTTTCCTACCTCGTTGAGAGGAAGCCATTGTCTTCTCAACAGTGAGCTATATGGTTGGTATTTTTAAAGTTCAGCATTTCCAGATTTCATTTGCAGGTAAGATAAATTACTGCACTGTGAGTCTATTCTAACCTATGTAGATTAGAAAAATCATACACTGGTTTAGTGGAAACTTTATCTTCTCTTTCTTTCTTTCTTTCTTTCTTTCTTTCTTTCTTTCTTTCTTTCTTTCTTTCTTTTTTTCTCTTTCTTTCTTTCCTTCTTTCCTTCCTTCCTTTCTTCCTTCTTTCTTCCTTCCTTTCTTCTTTCTTTCCTTCCTTCTTTCCTTGTTTTTTCTTTCTTCTTTCTTTCTTTCCTTCCTTCTTTCCTTCTTTTCTTTCTTTCCTTCTTTCCTTCTTTCTTTCCTTCCCTCTTCTCTTCTCTTCTTTTTCTTGACAGAGTTTCACTCTTGTTGCCCAGGCTGGAGTGCAATGGTGTGATCTCGGCTCACTGCAACCTCCGCCTCCCAGGTTCAAGGGATTCTCCTGCCTCAGCCTCCTGAGTAACTAGGATTACAGGCATGTGGTAGCACACCCAGCTAATTTTGTATTTTTAGTGGAGATGGGGTTTCTCCATGTTGGTCAGTCTGGTCTCAAACTCCTGACCTCAGGTGATCCACCAGCCTCAGCCTCCCAAAGTGCTGGGATTACAGGTGTGAGCCACCACGCCCTGCCATGGAAACTTTATTTTCAAAGTAAACTCCTGGAAAAATGATAACAAGTGAAACTATTCTTTTGTTGACCTTCTGAAAAGCCTGAGTCTTTCAAATCTGTGCTTAAAAAGCAACAACAGCAAAAGGTATTGCCTAATAGAAAGACATCTTACTTCCTCCCCCTTCAAGTAAAAAGAGTTCTTTTTATTTTCCCTGTGAGGTTTTCTATCTGATTCAGACAAGTGCCAGGAACCCTAAATCAGTTCATACCATTTGACAGGCTTTAATTGCACTCAAGTGTATAATGGACAATGTAAGGGAAGAACAAACGTTGCTTAATTTTTCAACTAATGTTAATCATCTAAGACTTAACATATCTGTTCCATACACAATATAATAATCTTTTGCTTGTTTCTTTTAACCAAACTGTCAAGCTTTATGCCAGATTGAAATAAATTTTCTCCAATCCCAGGCATGCCTTTTACTAAGAAAATACGTCCTTTGTAGTTAAAGATTTCTGGTATTTGCATTTTTTCACCTTTTTCCAACTCTATATCAAATTAAGTTGGCTCTGTTCTGCAAAAATTAATCCCTTTGTGATTTTCCCCTTTCTTGCAAATGGTTGGAAAAACTTTTTATAATAATAAACTTAGGAACTGGTGTTAAAATATGGTATCCAATATGAATAATTTGCCTTTATTAATACTAGAGACTTAAAGCCACTTTTTTGTTCCTTTTAAGATGGCAGCTGAAATGAGCAGGTATGTGTTTTTTTTTGTTTTTTTTTTTAAGAAATGGTTTTAAAAACTTATTTTGGAATTAAGAAATTTTAGTTCTAAATTCTAAAACTAAAACATGAAGACCACTAAAATTTGATTGGAAATTGAAATTAGTAGATCTAATTTTTAGAATCGAGTGAAATGTCTTTCTTAAACCACATAAATGATGGAGAAGAGTCTTAAGTCTAAAGTTCTTAAACTTCAAACTTCTTAAACGTTTGGGCTCAGAGTTTTAAAAAACTACTGAATCGTTGATAAATTCTTCTTCTTCTTTTTTTTTTTTTTTTTTGAGACAGAGTTCCACTCTGTCACCCAGGCTGGAGTGCAGCGGCGTGATCTCAGCTCACTGCATCCTCTGCCACCTGGGTTTAAGCAGTTCTCTACCTCAGCCTCCCGAGTAGCTGGGATTACAGGCGTGCACCACCATGCCCGGCTAATTTGTGTGTGTGTGTGTATGTGTGTTTTTTTAGCCGAGATGAGGTTTCACCATCTTGGCCAGGCTGACCTTGAACTCCTGACCTTGTGATCCACCCACCTTGGCCTCCCAAAGTGCTGAGATTACAGACGTGAGCCGCTGCGCCTGGCCTATTTTGTAGTCTTTATGAGGTTTACATATTTATATAGAATTCTTTTTTTTTTTTTTATACTTTAAGTTCTAGGGTACATGTGCATAACGTGCAGGTTTGTTGCATATGTATACTTGTGCCATGTTGGTGTGCTGCACCCATCAACTCGTCAGCACCCATCAATTCATCATTTATATCAGGTATAACTCCCCAATGCAATCCCTCCCCCTCCCCCCTCCCCATGATAGGCCCCGATGTGTGATGTTCCCCTTCTCGAGTCCAAGTGATCTCATTGTTCACTTCCCACCTATGAGTGAGAACATGCGGTATTTGGTTTTCTCTTCTTGTGATAGTTTGCTAAGAATGATGGTTTCCAGCTGCATCCATGTCCCTACAAAGGATGCAAACTCATCCTTTTTTATGGCTGCATAGTATTCCATGGTGTATATGTGCCACAAATTCTTACCAAGTGGTCTCAACCATTAATAGATAACTGTGTGATCAATTTAAGTGATTTTTAATTTCAGGCCAGATGCGGTGGCTCATACCTGTAATCCCAGCACTTTGGGAGGCCAAGGTGGGCAGATCACTTGAAGTCAGTTCAAGAACAGCCTGGCCAACGTGGTGAAACCCTGTCTCAAGCAAAAATTACCAAAGTTAGCTGGGCATGGTGGTGTGTGCCTGTAGTCCCAGCTGCTTTGGAGGCTGAGGTGGGAGAATTGCTTGAACCCAGGAGGCGGAAGTTGTAGTGAACTGAGATCATGCCACTACACTCCAGCTTGGCTGACAGAGTGAGAACCTGTCTCAAAAATAAATAAATAAATAAATAAATAAATAAATAAAGCTTTTTAATTTCAAAAGTACCATCTCAATGTTCAGAAATTTGAAAAGTATAAAAGGAGAAATCACCTACAGTTTACTAGCCTAACAAAATCGTTACTATTTGTGTGTGTTTTACTTATTTTAAAGGATGCATATATGTTTTTACATTGTTGCAATATAGTATATGCATACTTTCATAGAGGATAAACATTTGCATTTAAATCCAATCTAAAATTATAATTTCATTTGACAGATATCCCCTGATTCAGATAACAGATACATCCATTCCCCCAAATATTCTTAAGGCTCTGTTTCCTAATTGTGAAAATGATATTTGTCTGAGGCAGGAATTGTGATTAGAGTATGGAACATAGAGATCAAGTAGCTGGAAGGAAATGTGCCTGTATGACTGTGAGAATGTCTACATATTTAGAATAGGATTTTACTCTGCTTTTAGGTTGGGGCTTCATAATAGCTTTAGCAACATATCTGATCATTTTATTACTCAGTGCTTTTTCCCTGCCCTTAGAGCATTTAATTACCTCTAAAAATATATACAAGAAAGCGTTCATGTCTTATATTGATTAGATGAACTGTTTCAGCTTTCGTGATTTGAGTAGGAGGGAATTCTATTTCCCCTGTCAGCACTTACACATTTCTGGAAAATGCTGTAGTGCATTGACATCAGGCATTTTTAAAAAATTACTGATCTTTGAGAAAAAGTAAAGGACCCAGTGAGTTACAGAAATAGGTGCTGGACCATCCCTGTTCTCTGCATTAGAAAACTGTACTGCTAACACATAGAAATATCTGCTCACCTTGAACTGAACTTATCCATGGGAAGCCGAATACATCCATCTATCAATTGATCGATAGATAAATGTATTTGTCTCATTCTGTCACCCAGGCTGGAGTGCAGTGGCGTGATCTCGGCTCACTGCAACCTCTACCTCCCAGTTTCAAGTGATTCTCCCACCTCAGCCTGCCGCGTGGCTGGGACTACAGGTGTGTGCCACCACGCTCAGCTAACTTTTGTAATTTTGATAGAAACAGATTTCATCACGTTGGCCAGGCTGGTCTTGAACTCCTGACCTCAAGTGATCTGCCCGCCTCAGCCTCCAAAGTGCTGAAATTACAGGCGTGAACCACCGTGCCCAGCCTCCATATTGGATGGTTATACATTTGTATATGTTTTTCTTTGCTTGCTTTATTTTGATGAGTCTTCAAGTCGGTAGCAGAATTCTATTAGTGAAGTTTAGTAATCCCAGTTACTGAAATTTAAAATATTTCACTAGTAAACTGAATTTAACGAATTCTCTTTGATAGACAATGTTGTGTTATTTTTACTTATTGGTGAAAACCTAGCTGGTGCAGATGAACAGGAGTTGAACCTATTATCAGTAAAATTAGATTCCTTTTACAATTTGGCCATTTCTTTTAGCTTTATTATTTAATCTCATTTTTACAAGGTTTTGCAATATTATATTGGAAAAATAATATTGCTTTGAAAGTGTGAAGTATTTAGAATTTCTTGAATAAATATATAGTTTCCACTTTAGATGTTTGAGATTTAGAGGTGTACTTTTAGCCCCTTATTTTATAGATGAAGAAATTTAGACCCAGAGAGTTACATGCAGCACACAACTCATTTGTGACAAAGTGAGGTCTAGAAGTCACATCATCTTCCATTTCAGGCTAGTGCACTTTTCACTGCACTTTACTGTGTTCTAATCAGTAAATAAAATTACATTAGAACAGAGTTCTTTCAGAAATATGCAAACCAGTAAAATTTCAATAAATTAGCATCCCTTTCAAGCTGTGTGTTGTTTTTTTCTGCAAAATGTAAGAGAAGTTGAAGTGTTTCCAACTCAGAATGGACTATAATATTTTTACCTAATTAAATATTATGTAAAGAACCAGGCACGGCGGCTCATGCCTGTAATCCTAGCACTTTGGGAGGCTGAGGCGGGTGGATTGCCTGGGCTCGGGAGTTCAAGATCAGCCTGGGCAACACGGTGAAACCCCATCTCTACTAAAATACAAAAAATTAGCTGGGCGTGGTGTCATGTACCTGTAGTCCCAGCTACTCGCAGGCTGAGGTGGGGGCGGGTGGATCACTTGAGCCTGGGGAAACAGAGGTTTCAGTGAACCAAGGCGCCATTGCACTCCAGCCTGGGAAACAGAGGGAGACCCTGTCTCAAAAAATAAAATAAATAAAAGTATCCTACTGGCCAACTCCTCCCCCACCTTCTAACCTTCAGCACCAAAGAACTGCTAAGTGGATTTGTCATGGCTACTGCTCCTAAAAAACCTACAGAATAAAAGGGGGAAGGGAGAAGAGCTGTAGTTTTATGTTAGGGAGGAAGCCTGAAAGGGTCATTTCCCAAAAGAAGTTTATCTTTTAGAGCTGGACTGGTCAGTACAGTAGCCACTAGTGTTGAAATGTAACTAGTCCTAACTGAAATGTGCTGTAAGTGTAAAATGCACACTAGATTTTGAAGACTTAGGGTGAAGAAAAAGTAAAATATTTCAATAACATTTATGTTGCTTACATGTTGAGTGATAATATTTTGGATACATTCAATAAAGTAGATTATTAAAATTAAATTTACATGTTTCCTTTTAATTTTTTATTTTGTGTGCCCGAAATTTTAAAGTTACATGCGTGGCTTGCTTATATATCTCACAGTATATTTCTATTAAACAACGCTGCTCTGGAACTAAGATTTCTAAGGTAACTGAGATGATACTTGGAGTTGAGCCAAAACCTGCTATTGTGGTATATTTTGGAGATGCGGGTTTCCATTAAGTGTAGATTTTTTTGACTCCTAGTAAATTTTTATTGATTTGTCATCTGGTTCATAATGTACAATTCAGTAAAAGCCATTCAGAGAGAGGCTAAACATTGCGAGCCAAACGTTCTTACAGTGCAACTTGGTCTTGGAACTTAGAATGCTTACAGGAATGGATGGCTAGCATGTGCTTTGCGTATGCCTTCTAAATATCATGTCCAGGCTTTTGGTGAGAGACTAGAGTACTAATATTCTGTATTGCTAATTCAGGGCTGCTCCATATGTTTTATAAATTGAATAGAGGTAGATTTAACATGAATATTGAGACATTTACCCAGTGTTTTTATCTGGATGAAAGAATAATGTACCTCTGGGTGCCTTGAGAGTACCTATAAGCAGTTAGGCTTTTTCTCAAGGAGCAATATTTGAACACTCAACTAAATCCCCATGATTTCATTGAATTCCCATAATACAGTTGTATAGTACTCATCATATTCTGTTTTGTTGTTGTTGTTGTTGTTTTTGAGACTGAGT
This sequence comes from Piliocolobus tephrosceles, assembly GCF_002776525.5. Taxonomy (NCBI): domain Eukaryota; kingdom Metazoa; phylum Chordata; class Mammalia; order Primates; family Cercopithecidae; genus Piliocolobus; species Piliocolobus tephrosceles. Next base: position 99,490,321 of record NC_045434.1, read on the forward strand.
CTCACTCTGTCACCCAGGCTGGAGTGCAGTGGTGCAATCTCAGCTCACTGCAACCTCCGCCTCCCAGGATCAAGCAGTTCTCCTGCTTCAGCTTCCCAAGAAGCTGGGACTATAGGCACACACCACCACGCCTGGCTAATTTTTGTATTTTTGGTAGAGACAGGGCTTCACCACATTGGCCAGGCCGTTCTTGAACTCCTGACCTCAGGTGATCCTCCCGCCTCGGCCTCCCAAGGTGCTGGGATTACAGGTGTGAACCACTGTGCCCATCCTGTATTCTGTATTTTTATGTATATCCTCACTAAATAAGTTTCTTTGTTTTTTATTTTATTTTTTATTTTTTATTTTTTATTATACTTTAAGTTCTAGGGTACATGTGCATAACGTGCAGGTT
>NC_045434.1:99495714-99517577 GCF_002776525.5 Piliocolobus tephrosceles
GCAATTATGTGTCTTGGAGTTGCTCTTCTGGAGGAGTATCTTTGTGGTGTTCTCTGTATTTCCTGAATTTGAATGTTGGCCTGCCCTTCTAGGTTCGGGAAGTTCTCCTGGATGATATCCTGAAGAGTGTTTTCCAATTTGGTTCCATTTTCCCCCTCACTTTCAGGCACCCCAATCAGATGTAGATTTGGTCTTTTTACATAATCCCATACTTCTTGCAGGCTTTGTTCATTTCTTTTTCTTCTTTTTTCTTTTGGTTTCTCTTCTTGCTTCATTTCATTCATTTGATCCTCAATCGCTGATACTCTTTCTTCCAGTTGATTGAGTCGGTTACTGAAGCTTGTGTATTTGTCACGTATTTCTCGTGTCATGGTTTTCATCTCTGTCATTTCGTTTATGACCTTCTCTGCATTAATTAGTCTAGCTGTCAATTCTTCCACTCTTTTTTCAAGATTTTTAGTTTCTTTGCGCTGGGTACGTAATTCCTCCTTTAGCTCTGAGAGGTTTGATGGACTGAAGCCTTCTTCTCTCATCTCGTCAAAGTCATTCTCTGACCACCTTTGATCCGTTGCTGGCGATGGGCTGTGCTCCTTTGCAGGGGGACATGTGCTCTTATTTTTTGAATTTCCAGCTTTTCTGCCCTGCTTTTTCCCCATCTTTGTGGTTTTATCTGTCTCTGGTCTTTGATGATGGTGACGTACTGATGGGGTTTTGGTATAGGTGTCCTTCCTGTTTGATAGTTTTCCTTCTGACAGTCAGGACCCTCAGCTGTAGGTCTGTTGGAGATTGCTTGAGGTCTACTCCAGACCCTGTTTGCCTGGGTATCGGCAGCAGAGGTTGCAGAAGATAGAATATTGCTGAACAGCGAGTACACCTGTCTGATTCTTGCTTTGGAAGCTTCCTCTCAGGGGTGTACTCCACCCTGTGAGGTGTGGGGTGTCAGACTGCCCCTAGTGGGGGATGTCTTCCAGTTAGGCTACTCAGGGGTCAGGGACCCAGTTGAGCAGGCAGTCTGCCCCTTCTCAGATCTCAACCTCCGTGTTGGGAGATCCACTGCTCTCTTCAAAGCTGTCAGACAGAGTCGTTCGCGTCTGCACAGGCCTCTGCTGCTTTAGCTGAGCCCTGTCCCCAGAGGCGGAGTCTACAGAGACAGGCAGGTTTCCTTGAGCTGCTGTGAGCTCCACCCAGTTCGAGCTTCCCAGCGGCTTTGTTTACCTATTTAACCTCAGCAATGGCGGGCGCCCCTCCCCCAGCCTCGCTGCTGCCTTGCGGTTAGATCGCCGCAGACTGCTGTGTTAGCAAGGAGGGAGGCTCCGTGGGCGTGGGACCCTTCCGGCCAGGTGTGGGATATATTCTCCTGGTGTCCCTTTTGCTTAAAGCACAGTATTTGGGTGGGAGTTACCCGATTTTCCAGGAGTTGTGTGTCTCAGTTCCTCTGGCTAGGAAAAGGGACTCCCTTCCCCCTTGAGCTTCCCAGGTGAGGCGATGCCTCGCCCTGCTTCAGCTTTCGCTGGTGAGGCTGCAGCAGGTGACCAGTACCGATTGTCCGGCACTCCTGAGTGAGATGACCCCAGTACCTCAGTTGAAAATGCAGAAATCACCGGTCTTCTGTGTCGCTCGCCCTGGGAAATGGAGACTGGAGCTGTTCCTATTCGGCCATCTTCCCATTTTCCCCAATAAGTTTCTTGAGAATAGTGAAGGGTTTTTTTATTCACCTTTTTTCCATTATGGTGTTTTGCATATGGTAAAATGCTAAAGTATTCTGAATTAAATTGAGCTAAAGCAAACCTAGATGAAACTAAAGAAAATCATTTCTCCCCTTTCTTATTAGGGGAGGCACTTTGTTACAACAGAGGATATGTGTGAATAAGTGTACCCAGGAATATGTAAGAATGTTGAGACATCTAGAAATCTGATTCAGAATTAAACAAAGGCCAATGAAGTTTCTACACTGTTTTCTGGCTTCTAATTAAACATTTTTTCATATCACAATAATATAAATATTTTAAAGTACTCCAGGCAGTTCTCCTTCAGTATTCCCAGTGATGTCATTAAGCCTAGTCACCCTGCAACAGCTGCAAGTTATTCCAAACATCTGTACTAAATCTTTACACTCTACAAGCCCATTTGAAATAAACTCTGTCACCCCATTAACAGCTTCAGTAATTCTCTATTACTTTTCTAACCAAGAGTTAGGAAGAAATAAGTCTAGTGTATCAGAATGAAGAATCCTGAAAATTGCTTTTCAAAACTGATTCTCTGTGGTCACGAACATAATGTTTTTATTTACCTTTCCAGATTTCGGTGCTTAAAAAGTTAGTTTCTTAAATATGTAAAAGTTAGATCATTTGATAAATGCTTAAAAAGAATTTCCCTTAAGTTATTAAGTCTTATTTGGTAATAAATATAAAAGACAAAACATTCCAGGTAAAAATTATTTCATACATTTTACACAGTTTAAATAAAGTGTAGTCAGCTCAAAACTCCACTGCCTTATTCCTCTGGGTCTTGCATATTTATTGGTGGAAATTTTTCTTTGCTATTTTTTTACATTTTATGTTGTGGGATAAGCACAGAATTATTGAACCTCTGACCTACATATTCCACAGCTTACTTCAGTCCTTCTATTAGGCACCCGTCCAGAGTTGAAGAAACATCTCAGATCACAGCAGGTTCTCAAAAAATGTCATTTTGTTTAGCTTCATTTCAATATAACATTAATGAGAAAAAAAATCAGTTCCCAGCTGGGACTACTGTCTGTGTGGAGTTTTCATGGTTTCCCCATGTGTCTGCACAGGTTTTCTCCAGTTTCCTCCCACATCCTTATAACTTTTGCTTCACAAACGTTTATTGACTTAACCTACCATCACTACGACTGCCATCACTTACTGATTGACCAAAAATTGCATAAATTATCTTACTTGTTTTTATTGGTCTTTATTAAATGTATGTATAGCTCACATTTATTTCAATATTTAATATTAGAAGTGCTCGGGGTCTTTATTTAGAAGTTTGGTGATGTTTTCGTAGCCAGAAATATGCTGTAGGAATGCAACACTTGTTTATATCAATTAGGCTATCGTAAAACTGGTTTCCTTTATGTCATTTCACTTGAAGAATTTATGGACGACGTGAGAAATGGTACTCAACTTTTGCTTATAAATAATTAACAGATGACATGAAAAGAGACCTCTTAGGAAGCAATTTTTATGAGCCTATTGAGCTGGGGGTTAACATTTTCAATAAGAAGCCATTCAGTCAAATATAATCTTTTGCATTTAAACTCTACATCATTATGTTATATTACTAGAAGTCTAAAGACCAAACAGTATGTTAGAAAGAATAAAGTGTTATGAATATAATTTCTGCTTATACTTTTAGAAAGAGGATTAAAAGTATTGACAACAAATGAAGTCAGAATAGCTTGATTAAAGTAGTTTATTAAAAGTATCTCCTTAATGTTATAGTATATGCTAATTATTTGCTTTGCATATGTACTCATAGTGACATACATTTATGCATTAGCTGAGACATGTTCATTCTGTAAGTTTTGTACAAAACTGATGATCTTCAGTTACACAAGAACATTTAAAAATTTTACGTTTGAAATAGATAATTAAGCAATGCTGTGTGAAACTGAAAAATGAAAACTTTGATAAAAAAAGTATTTTCTAATATAGGATAGTACATATATATAAGAATACTTTTTTGGGTGTAATCTTAGTAACATCATTATGATGTTTTATATAAAATTATAGTAGATAGACCACTATGTTGCCCACTTACACATCCTTCTGTCCTATTAAGCAACAAACATTATTCTTACAGATATTTCTATCTGTCATACATATGAAATATTTGTATGTATTTATTGGAAGTAACTTTTAAGGCTAGTTAGTCTTTTTTTCATAATTTTAACTTTTATTTTAGATTCGGGGTAGATGTGCAGGTTTGTTACATTGGCATATTGTATGATGCTGAGGTTTGGGGTATGAATGATCCCATCACCCAGTAATGAGCATGGTACCCAACCAGTTAGTTTTTCAACCCTTGAGTAGACATTGCTCCAAAGGAAGATATACAAATGGCCAGTAGCATATAAAAATGTGCTCAATATCGTTAGCCATTAGTAGAAATAAAAATTAAGAAATGTTTAAAATATTTAATGTTTTATTTGAAAAGAATAAATCAATTAAAATTTTAAGTAACATTTTTAATGGAAAATAGTGATATCTCCCCCAAAAAAATTAGTGAGAAGAGTAGCATTGTTTTATGGTTTTGCAGGTTTTTAATATGTGAAGTTTAATATTTTTACAGTTTTGCAGGTTTTTAATATGTTTTACAGTTTTGCAGGTTTTTAATATGCAGGTTTTTAATAATGGAAGATAACATTAGTCTTATATATGTTTCTGTATTCAGTCTGTTGCAATTTATTGTTTTAGTTGAAATATATGAAGAAAATCTACCCTCATACAGGTAAGTAGTTGCAAAGGGAAGGAGTATTTTAATAGCCTTTTCAAATAATTGTGAATTATTCTGTTTTGATACTACATAAAAACTCAGCAAGTGGTAATTTCTTGAAAATTTTAGTTGCACTATAGAATCTAAAGCCATATCAGTGACAGTTTTATCCTGTGTAACATGAAAAATCCATTGATCTGTCTTGCAGTTTGAATGGTACTTGTCCCCATGCGTGATTTTGTAACATCATTCACTGCTCCTTTGGAAGATATTAGTTCACTAAGAGGCAGATCTTCCAAATAAGAACATATTTCATTATACAATATCAAAGAATAACATTCATTAATATTACCACGAATCACATGAAGAAAAAAGTCATACTCATGGTGGTAGATACATGGTTTCCAAAATTCGAATTTTCACTCAAAATCCCAAATTTTATCATTTGCAAATACTGTCAAGTGTTTTCTTTGAAATATCAGGCTTACTTCATTTTTAAAAAGTGCTTAATGGGTTACCCATGCCTGAATAACAATATTATTGGCCATTATTTCAAGTAAAAGTGGTATTGAAAAAAGTGGGTTGTTCAGCTTGCAAATCATTCACCCAAGTGCTTTTTCTTGAGATAACCATTATACTTCAGTAGGTAGCAAAACAGTTTTTTATGTTCTTGCCATTTCATCACAGAGAATGTTAATAATTTTTACTGCTTCAACAAGGATATTCTAAATTGAAATTGGCTTTAAAATATTTTATTCATTTACTCATTTGTTAGTTGATTCATCGTTACTGTATGTGGCAGTGAAGAATACAGTGACTACTAGACTAGTTTGGTGCCACTACATAGATTTATGCTAAGGCTTAGCAGTTTGGCTTTGCTTTTTCACCAACAGAGTAAATTTCAACAAAGTGCAAAAAGGCTTGAAAATAGTTTGGCCTGAAAGAGTCTTAGAGATTCTTGCCTCCTTAGGGAAAAAACTAGTTAAAAAGCTATTATAATAGTCCTCCTGTAGCTAGTTTACATTATAAATCATTTGTGGATACCTACTATATGAAAGGTTGTAGTAGATCCTGGAGATTCAGCAATGAACAAAACAGATGAAAATGTCTCCTGTTATGGAGCTCATTTGTAAAGGGTAAAGATATATAATAGGGATTAGAGAGAAAAGTAAAGCAGAGAAAGGAAACAAGGTGAGTGTGTTTGGTGGGAATGCGTATGTACGATTTAACTAAGGTGGCCCGGAAAGACCTCACTGAGAAATTGACATTTGAATGAATATCTGAAGTAGGGGCAGGTAAAGGTGTGTGCCTCTACAAAGGCCACAGCTGAGGCTGCCCTTCTTTATCCATCTCTTTTCATCCTTCCAACTTCCAGACCTTCTTTTTCTGCTGATAACTCATATACCTTTTAATGTTTAAACCAATTTAGTTTCTTCCAACTCTGCTCTCCACCACTTGCCCCTAGCACACACACAGTTAGCACTTACAAAAACAGAAAGTCACCCCTTTACAAAAGGGACAGGAATAGAGTGGAGGCTTTGAATACTTGTGCTTCAGTTATTTTTCCCCTGTCATCTTTTATATTAAAGGAAATAAAAAATGTCTTCTTTTCCTGGTTGAACTGGTAGAGAATATCTATGGCAGTTAGTGCTAATGTTTATAAAAAGGAATAAATACAAGTGAGATCATGATGGAGAGAGACCAAATCAGTAGGGAACAAATTATAAAGAGATTTCATTTCTAGGCTAAAGAGTTTGAATTGGTCATGTGTGCCTGTCATCCTTTATTTTGTTCAGCAGTGGAACAATGGCTCTCAACTATGTGGTTGAGGGAATAAACTTCAACAACAAATCTAAATTTCCTGTATCAGTTGCATTTAACTGTTGCATTTCCTCAAGGACTTCACTGTCCTCAAACTTCTTGGTCCCTTTAAAAAAAAAAATTGTTGAACACTTATAAGTGTTGAAATACTAACTTGTCTAATCTTTATAAACAATCGGTGCAATAGGTATTGTTACTGTCCGTATTTTACTAATGAGAAAATGAGGACACAGAAAGATTAAGGAACTTGTTTTATATCCTACAGCAAGAAATTAGGTGATGGAAGCAGAATTCAAACCCAGGCAGTCTAGCTCCAGAGTCCGTCCTCTTAATCTGTCTGTGCCACTCTGGCCGCTGTTTGTGAATGCAGAGTCCTGGAACTATCTGCATCAGAATCACCAGGGATACTTGTTAAAAGTGAAAAATTCTGGCCCACCTCAAGATTTACCATGTAATAAATTGTTTTCCAAGAGTTGAGGAATGTCAGTATTTATATTATAAAATCCTGCAGGTGATTATGATATGTATCCTTTGTTAAGAGCTTCTGTTTTAGAAGGACCTACTACTGGCACTGTGTTTGCTTCTGATCCCAGCTTCCTATGATTAAATGCTTTCTGAAAGATACATAGTTAGTACAGAACTTAATACTATTGTACTATTCTATTATACCCCAGTTTGACTTTTAAGCTGTTACCACCTGAAATTTAAATGAAATCCTTTTTAGCACAATATTTGACTAAACAATTTAAAAATTGTATTTCCTACAAATGCATTATACCTTAAAAATGCACTTTAAAACTGAGTGGAGGTGAGGTGTGGTGACTCACGCCTGTAATCCCAGCACTTTGGGAGGCTGAGGCAGGTGAATCACCTGAGGTCAGGAGTTTGAGACCAGCCTGGCCAACACAGTGAAACCCTGTCTCTACTAAAAATACAAAAATTAGCTGGGCATGGTGGCGGGTGCATGTAATCCCAGCTACTCAGGAGGCTGAGGCAGGAGAATCACTGGAACCCAGGAGGTGGAGTTTGCAGTGAGCCGAGATTGCGCTATTGTACTCCAGCCTGGGTGACAGAATGAGACTGTATTAAAAAACAAAGCAAAATGAAACACACACACACACGCACGCACACACACACAAACTGAATGGAAACTGATAACTTACTATTCTATTTATGATTAAATAAAACTACTAGGCTTTATAAAGTATACCCTATGTGATATGAAAAGTGAACTCTTCTAGATTGTGGAACAGCTTTATATAGTATCATACCTCCAACTTTAACTTTATAAAATTTATAAAAAGGAATAAATACAGGTAGGATTGCAGCTGGCAATAAAGCTCAGCTTCTAATGTGAGCAAGTGTTGAGTTTGGCTATTTTGTTAACCCAAGATCCTGAGAGAAAATTTGTTCACTCAAGTACATAAAGCATATTATGGTTAAAAGTTTTTATTCCACTTTGTAGTTTGCCTTGTTAAGAGTAGTCTTTCCTAAAATGTGCTTTAGGGGCATTTTATAGTTCTCCATATTTCTTTATGTGAAGCCAACATCAAAATTGCTTTGATAAGGATCAAGATCTGGAGTGAAGGCTGGAGGCTCATGCAAGGAGAGATAACTTTAGAAATATAAGTTACACGAAACCCCTTTTTTTCTCCCCTTCCAGAAAGTTGTAGAATGATTGATATGAAATCATGAATTGGCCAGTGTATCTCTTTGTGTTCCCTTCCCACCCTGCTGTGCTATCTACACAAACACAAGTGGCATTTGAGGTAACTTTAACTTTTTGCTTGAAGTGTTTCCTAATAACTTTTCTCAGGAAACTTGTTGACTCAATGTGCTGTAGCCATAGACCCTCCTACCTGACCCCCTGTGGTCTGCTTTGGTAGCACACCTGTAGGAGGCAATGTAATCTTCAGGAAATTCACTTCCTACCAGTAGTCCTGAGTAAAGTGAATTTTCTAAAATGAAGTATCTTGTAAACATTATATATGACAAACTCCCAAATGGTTACACTCTGTATGCATTTAGTGTTTGATCTTTTTCCTTAAGATGACTTTTTTTTGGATTGCTGCCCTGTTGGCACTCAACAAATTACAATTGCTAACAAGTTTCAGAGGCCCTAACTTATTTTCCTAAATCACGTACTTCCCAGTTTTTGAAAAGGCCCTCTATTATACCTAACAAAGTTTTGAACTTTGATTAACTCAAGTGTTTTTTTGTTTGTTTGTTTTTGTTTTTTTGAGATGGAGTCTCGCTCTGTTGCCCAGGCTGCATTGCAGTGGCGCGATCTCTGCTTACTGCAAGCTCTGCCTCCCGGGTTCATGCCATTCTCCTGCCTCAGCATCCCGAGTAACTGGGACTACAGGCGCCTGTCACCACGCCCGGCTAATTTTTAAATATTTTTATTAGAGAAGGGGTTTCACCATGTTAGCCAGGGTGGTCTTGATCTCCTGACCTCGTGATCCACCTGCCTCAGCCTCCCAAAGTGCTGGGATTACAGGCGTGAGCCACCGCACCCAGCCAACTCCAAGTTATTGAATGAAGTAATATAAAGCACATGATTGAAGACTTCCTGGTCCTATACCTGTCCAAAGCATGTAACCAACATTTTGTCTAAGAGGTTTCCCTAGGGAGATCAATCCTGACCTGGTTTAGAAACATTTTTCCTGAAACTCTCATCAAAAGAGAAGAATGATTTTGGATGCTACTAGCCTGTCCTTAGGAAAGTATTTACAAGAAACCATTTTGACCAAGAAACTCAAAATTAATTCTGGTTTTTAAAAAGAGAGGCATATATCACTCTTAGATTGAACCTTATGAAATTACTGATATTTGACTCACAAAAATGACAATTTTTTATGGTCCAACCTAATACTTTTTGGTGTGAATAAAAGGGGAGGCACGGTTAATTGGGCAGTTTGCAGCGGACATCCTCCAGAGTTTGACATGAAAAGTGTATCTTTTTTTTTTTTTTTTAAGACGGAGTCTCGCTCTGTCACCCAGGCTAGAGTGCTGTGGCCAGATCTCAGCTCACTGCAAGCTCCGCCTGCCGGGTTCACGCTATTCTCCTGCCTCAGCCTCCGGAGTGGCTGGGACTACAGGCGCCGCCACCTCGCCCGGCTAGTTTTTTGTAGTTTTTAGTAGAGACGAGGTTTCACCGTGTTAGCCAGGATGGTCTCGATCTCCTGACCTCGTGATCCGCCCGTCTCGGCCTCCCAAAGTGCTGGGATTACAGGCTTGAGCCGCCGCGCCCGGCCTGAAAAGTGTATCTTAAATCAAAACTTGAATTTGTACTTATTAGGATTTCAAGCTCATTTTTCCTCTGGTGACCTTGCCAGCATTATCAGATTTGTATTAAGTGTCAGAAGTTTCCACTTGTCAAAGCATAAACCTTGGCTCATTCTTGGGCCATCTGTTGTACACTAATAGTTTTGATTTATTCTTCTGGCTGACATGCATACTGATGGTGCAGATGCAAGCTCTACATTTCCTTTTATTGGTCTGTAGTTTTATTGCATACATTAATGGCACAAATACAGCATTCATATTAGCTATTTGTATTAATTCTAGTTTTCGGGTGAGTAATATACCTTGCTTATGTTTTTACTATGCTGAGAAGCCCTGTGTAGTAGACATTTTAATAGACTTTAAATGATTACTTTCTACTTAATTTTACCACCCCAGTTTTGTTTTTTGCAGTTTTTATTTTCAGGATATGTCACAATGTGTGTCTGTATATTTTCATGATTTCAAATTCCATTGCTTTAATGAATGAACACATTTGCTTTTTGATCAGAATTACTGTAACTACTAGAAAGCAACACTAGTGCAAAATGAGAATTTAGATAAATAACTCTGAAAGGCCTACTTCTAGTTGATGCTTTGGCTCTAATTTTTGAGGTTTAACATGCTCTTCAACTTCTTTGACAGCTTGAAAGATACGAAATGGAGTGATAGAAGAAAACAAAAGCTCTCTAGGACAGGGACATAGGTTAGAGAAAATTTAATACAAAGCTATTTTTGAAATAAGGCTAAGTGCTATTTTTATTTTTGATCTGCTTCTAACAGTTTCGTATATTGGGAAACCAACCCCATCTCTGGAATCCAGTGGATATGGGCCAAATATAAAATGTTAAGAGGCTGTTGTTACTATTGGTCTGCTATGCAAAACTTTTTCCCTAATAGAGGTCTGTGTTGATCCGTGTAAAAGCTGCTCAGTGTCACAAGTGCAGCCTGAGTTTCCTTCATTTCTAGGGGAAATTATGATAGAAATACATTCCTTTCTATTAAAGATAAAGGGCTGCAACCTTGAGCCAGAGTTTTCTAATACAGTAGAAGCCATCTTATCTATATAATGGGGACTAGTAGATGGTCTGTTAATAAACAATGCTGGTTAAAATTAGTTTTTAAAAAGATACATATCTTTATTTCATTTGATTATGTTAATATGCACTCATTGGCTAGTTTTGTATGTAGGGCCAATTTTCTTTTCTTTGAGTCCAGATCCACTCTTCAGAGTTCCATGTTGCCTTTCTTGCATAAACCGTACTCACAATTCAGCAACCATAATTTCCACTATTGGTTACAGTTACTTTAAATTGGAATAAGAACTTAAAGGTACTTGTTAAGCAATCTGAGGGCAGACTATTACGATTTTTATGGTTGCTTTGCAAGGAGAGAACATTTTAAAACTTATTTTTATCTTTTTGCTCTCTTTTCACACTATTAGTTTATGTAATATTTTATTACACAATTATACTGACTAATACAATTAATGAAAATAGTCTTGAAAAAAGATACAACTCAATAGTCGTGAATGTTCCCTGTGCTAGGGGCACCAGTCAGTGAATTTTATAGGGGGAATGGGAAGGGTCGTTTAATCAGTTTGTACTCTATGTGGCTATGTAGAATCAACATTTGATAACTCTCAGTAGGGCCTGAATTCTGTTGTGAGTTACCGTAATTAATTTCAGCAGAGCAAAATGTGATCCTTTTCTTTTGATAAGCCAGTCTCCAGTGCTTTTGTTTTCTTAAAAAGAGAAGAAACGTAACTTTGAATGCTGTGTTATGCACTCATATTTTGTTGGTTTCTAACAAATTGCTTGGAAGAGGGAATTGGGAGAACTGTATGAAAGTCGTGTATTTTCTCATGTACAATACTGCATAACATTAGAAAACTGATGCTTTATTTTCGTGGGGAAATGTTTTGGTGTTTCTCCCCGCCCCCTCCCCTTCATGTTTCTCTAACTTTTTCTGGGAATAAGAGTAACAATACATTGATCATAATATTTGTCCACATGATTTCATTCCAGAGGAAATCCTGTGGTATCTAAGCCCTACGGAAAGCTTGATGAAGACATTTCAGGAGTCCATTCGAAGATATCTTAAAATTAGTGACATATTTTTGAGTGACAGTGCCAAAATATATTTCTTTCTATGGCAGCATTCTTTTTTGTCACTGTTGAGTTATTTTAAATGATTTAATTGGAGGGAAAGAAGTACAAATTTATCAAATTGTACCTCTGGGATTGAATTTCCTCCACTAGTTCCTTAATAAGTATTTAACTAAAAGGGGGTGTGATACCAAGAAGACTAAATTATAAATATGGTTTCTATGCTGTTAAAAAATAACAATGCTGTTCTTGATTAACTATTATGGAGATTCCTCTTGACCAAATTCCTTTAGAACTGTTTCACAAATTTGTAATTTAACTAGTAATTTGGTTTAGGTTTAGGTCTGAGTGACAGAAAATACGAAATAATAATGTCTTAGATAAATTAGAAGTTTATTTCTCTTTCATGTATAAGTTTCAGAGATCTAATGATAGCTACTTAATCATCAAGATCCCTGCCTCCTTCTGTCTTCTTGCTCCATAATTCTCAATTTGCAGCTTCTGTCTCATGGAACAAAGATGGCTACTCCAGCTCTAGCAGTCATATCTGCCTTCTAGCTAGCAAGAAGGAGAAAGGGAAGGAGGAAGAAAGCCTTCCACCATTACCACCTTGAAGAAGTTGCCATTTCTTCTTACGGTCCATTGACCAGACCATGTAGCCTTATTTGGTTGCAAAGGAGGCTAGGAAATATAGTCTTTATTCTGGGTGGCATTGTGCCCAACTCAATATCACAAGTCCTGTTGCTATTTTAATATTATAGAAGAAGGAGAGCATATATTGAGTTTAAAAAAATGGCTGTTTCTGCCACAATTCAGTTTTCCCAACAAAATAAAAACTTGGATTTATATTCTTTAAAAGAAAATATCCTCTGTGGCACAATGCTGAACACATGACAGGGTACTGTGCTGAGTAATGTTTTTTAAATGAGCAGTAAGAAGCCAGTAAATATTTATTGAGTGATTACAGCTCCTTTGTTTCTGAAAACGTGGCTCACAGTATTAATGATCTAAAAAAGAGTAAGATGAACACAGAGAAACTAATATTTGGGATTCATTGTTGTGAGGTTCAAGAAACATTTATTTTGAGGAAGTGGAGGTAAATATTCAATGAAGTAACTACATTGTCCCAGATACACAGATAAGATAGATAGATAAAATATATGTGATATGTGATATATAGACACTTATTTTTATTATAAGATATGTACTGTTAGAGTTGGTAGTATACCAGCTTTGGTTCCCTGCAGTCTAATTTTTGGGCCTCTTGGTAAACAAGTACTTAAAACTGTTACTCCAGTTTGCAAAGCTTTAATAATTAGAGACAAGGCAGGTTAACTTTAATAATTCATATGCATGCAAGATGTGATTCTTCTTTTTCATAAATCATACATGGTTTTTAGCTTTCTGCTGCAAAAGTAACTAGTTTGTTAGAAAGTTAGTGAAAAGAGAAAGTAGGAGACATTGTGTTCAGAAGATCATATTTAAAAACAACAATTAGTATGGCATCTATATCTTAGCAGGAAACTCAGAATTAAGTCTGAGCCTGACCTTACCCATGACCAGTGGAATCTAAGTGTGTTTATTTTTACAATAGCCTTAATTTGGGGCTTGCAAGTTTTTTGGTTTGTTTTCACATTCAATTTAGAGACCCTGAAGCAGTATTTTAATGATAGGAATTAAGCTATGTATAACTTTCATGGCTCGAAGATCAGCAAATTCTGTTTTTTCTTGGTTATAATGTTATCTTACCCAGAAATGTGTGATCTTTGTGTCTAACAATGCACTTAAAAAAAAACAAAACAAAAAATTCCCTTGCTGCAATGCTGGAATTCTAACAGAACTTGACTCATCTTCTCTCTCCTCCCCGATTTTTAAAAACATGTTCTCTTGGAAATGTTGCCTTGAATTACACAAAATACAAGCAGTTACTGGAAATGTTCTGTTCATGTATATCAATTTCAATTTGTTTTTCACTTTTTAGGTTTTTTTCTTAATTTTGCTGATAATCGCACTTCATAATCATATCAACTTTGAACTTTGAAGTTCTGTTGAATTTTTATTGCTCTCAGCTGTATCAGATCCTACTTTTTGATGAGTTATTTCATATAGTAAGTTTGTTGTATAAATGGTGAAACAGTGAACACAGGAACAAAAAAAGAAAGCAAAATGGGTCAAACTTAGGTTGAGTTTTATCTCCAGTTTAACCATGCTCCCTTAAATGGAAATGCTAATATGCTTTTTTTTTTCTTTTTTCTGTGACAGTTCATATGTTTTTCCTAGAAAGAAGAGGAGTTATTAAAAACAGTAGTTAATATCAAAGTCATAAGCCATTTATAATCAGCCTTAGAATGCCTATAGATGTATATACATTTTCAAAACACTTATACTCTGCCTTTTCTGAAGCCAAACTTCTCTTGGCTCATTCTTACTTTTAGTACTTGTGTGCTGGAAATTAGAAACCTCAGATGCCCTACACAATGTAGGACTATACAATTGTGCTAGGCATGTATTTGTAATTTTTTAACTCTTTGTTCTGCCTGCCTTGGCCTCCCAAAGTGCTGGGATTACAGGGGTGAGCCACCACACCCGGCCACTATGCTTTTTAAGGGCAAAAACTGTACATCTTCTTTAGCATGCACCTGTCACTTGCAAATAAATGTCTAATGCTCTGGTCACTTCAAAGGGAGAAGAGGAGGCTAAGCAGGCAAGGCTCTAGGGCTTGGCCCTGCTTCAGTCAGAATCTTTCTTCTACATGTTGGTAGTTCCTTTCTTCTACAAGTAGAAAATTCCCAGGATAAGAATTTTGATAGGAAAAAGAGTTTATTGCCTTTAAAAACAAAGTTTGAATATGTTGTTTAGTGGATAGATACTTTCAGTATCTTGTGACATTATCTAGTCTAGCCCCCATCATTTTACAGGACTGGAAACTGAAACACAGAAAGGATAGGTAGTCTTGTCCAGATTATATAGCTATTTAGTGGCAGAATTAGAATTAAAATCCCGTGTCCTGACTGCTTGATCAGTATTCTTTATAGTGTGCTACAGCATATGTGTTGTAGAAACCTAAGAGTTTTCCAAGATCACTGCATAGTGCCTGACAATGGTAGGCACTCTGTAAATGTATATTACATTAATGAATGAATGATTCTAAGATGGTGTGTAATTATGTCTAAGCCAACTTCAAATAAAAACTATAATTTTTCATCATCTCAATGAAATATTGGCCTCTTAGAAACCCTGAATTTGACCTGTTATAGGAGTAAGCCAGTTTATAACAGATTGTTCTTTGTTAATTTTAGGATCACCTGCTGTTACCAGCTACCACCCATAACAAGACCACAAGACCAAAAATGTCAATTGTGTTACCAGCAATAAACATAAATGGTAAGTTGAAATTCTGGTTTATGAACAACATGAGATTTCTTTGTTTAACCAAGATTCTCTTCATTAGTTCAAAGACATTTAAAATGTTCAGTTAAATGAGTATATATCCATACATTATTTCTGAAACATTTCTCCACTGTTTTCACAAAAATATTATTTTTAAAATCCATTATTCTTTTTTTAAAAATTACTACATCCCTAAATGAAAAAGTATCTCTCTTTTATTACAGAATTGGAAAAGCTAGCATCTTGACTGCTCTACAGACTTGCGTCTGGAACCTTTCTAGTCATAAATGTAGTGTAAGAAGCCGCTGCTGTGTTCTGACAGTAAATTTGTGAATTAGATTTTTGGAACTCAAAGCAGTTTCCTGTGTTACCTAAATGTTGATACCGTCCTAGACCTTGCCACAGAAGCCTGGCTTATTTATGTTTAATTGATAATACTGATGAGTTTGATATTGATAGTATTACTGTTGTATTTTTTTCTATTACTAGCACTGGACATTAAGCAAAATACAAATAATAATATGATGCACAGATGTTAAGGCATAGTATACCTGCTTATAGTTTAGAAGGAAAAAAAGACAAGCCCAAAAATCACTGTACTCCAAAGAGAAAGTCACATAAGTAATATGTGAGGTACTAAGAAATCTAGTGAAGCAGATATTACTTCCAGCTTGATTCTTCATGGAGAAGAGAAATAACTCACTCCCATTACCAGCTGTGGATTATAAATGAGCACAGTGTGTGTTATTGACTAATTGCTTTCTCTGACACATCGTATTGAAAATTGGAGAGTTGGCCATCTTTTTCAAGTTCGTATATCTCATATAATGGAGGTACTAGTACATTTTCTGTCTGGTAGCAAAAACCTCATGGTATATGAAGACGACGAAAACGAAAAGCCCTTTGAACTAACCTGCAGTTGAACCAGTTCACATTCTGATTGATAAATAATAATTAAACCTTCAAATACAATTATAAAACAAAACACTAGAATTTTGGGGAGATTCCAGATAAGTTTCAATAAAATTTAGTCTTTAGGGGAAAAGTAATATTCATCATACATTTTAAGACCATAGAGGACTATAGAATTTCATGAGCTGTATGTAGACAGCTTATTGGAAATGCTTAGGAAGTAACTTTATAGACATAAACATAAATGGGTTTTTTGTTAAAGCATAAAAAATTACAATATTTACTTAGCCTTACAAAGACATTCAGAACAAGTTTAAGAAAAATGATAACATTGAGAAGAACATCTCTTTCTTCAATAAAGACATACCTCTCAAGTTACTCATGGAATAATCGTATTACTACCTGAAGAAGAATATATTCCGAAGTGCATTTTATTACATTCCAAAGAATGTATTTAGGAAGTCTCACTTATTCTCAATCTATAGGTACCTAAGTTTCTCTGCCTAAACTATAATAGACCAAAGGGTCAGCTTATGCTCAGAAAGGCTATTTTCTGAGTTTTATCAAGGCAGAATTCACTGAATTTTGTTCTTCTGATATTGGGTTCTTATGCAAGAGAATGAATGCCTGGTCTTATTTTATAACAGTGAGCTATCTATTTATATTAAGCCAAAACCAACAAGATGCTGTTTGACTATGTTTATCTTGGCAAGGTGACTGATTTTTGAAGAGGAGCCTTTCATGGATTTGGAAAATCCAGTCATTAGAGAAACATTGTCTTTTTAATCTGTTTCAGACTCCTTGTAAATAGTCTTTTTTTAAAAAAAAAACTTCCCTTTTTAGGATAAGCTCCTATTAAAAAATTAAGATTCAAATTCAAGAAATATTGATTGAATATATACCATGTTTCAAGTACCGTGCTACGTCCTCAGCCTTTTCTCTGAACAGTCTCTTTACTTCTTAAATTAGAGCCTGGTTTTTTCCCCTTCCTCATGTACCTCAAAGTCTGCAGCATGGTAGGTGGTATCCTTGCTTCCCACTACAACTTTCAAATTATTTCTTCTTCTTTCTCCTTCAGTCCCCTTAACATCTTGCAAATCTGTCACATCACACTTTACTCCTCTTACCCTTATTTGTTGCTGTCATCTACTCCACTGACGACTCTTCCACTGCCTCTGTCATCCTGCTGTCTAACTTCAGCATCCGCATAGAGGAGTCATTAGTACTCTAGCCTTTTTTGATCCAGTCATCTTTCATTCCGTGCCACCTCAGCCTCCCATCCACATGGTCATAATCTAGACCTTATCATCGTCAATAGCAGCACTCCCTTTGAAATCTCCTTTTCAGGCATCCCACTCTCTGACTGTTACTTACTCTCTTACTTCAAAACTCACACTCCAACTACTCTCTTACCTCACAAGTCTAAAGTCCTTTGACCCTGCCACTTCTTTTCTGTGTCCATCACATCCTTAATGGCCAAACATTCCTCCTTACCCAGCTTAAATTCCATGGTTCTGTACTGTCACCACTCTCTTCTGAACACCCCTTACTTCCTGGCTCCTTTCTTCTTAGGTTCCACTTTCTTGGGAAAACTGCTCTCTAGGTAAACCCGGCTCTCCTCTCTATGCCTGGTCTCAAGCAGCTGAAAATTGCTAGAAAGTATCGTTCAGTGAGAACAAGTAGATTCACTTCAAATTTATGACCATTAATTTCAAAGGGATATTTAATATTGCCAGTCATTGCTAGTAAATTCACTTTCCCTCTCTGAAAAAAAGAATTTCTCACCTTCTGTTGTCGAAACTCCAACATCCTCTCTCCCCACCCCATCAGCTGATGAACTCACCAAATACTACACTGAGAAAATAGATGTCATCATGCAAGAGCTACGTCATGTTTCCACTACCACTGGCCCAGCTGCATCTACACCCACAAACTCTGCCTTCCCTCTTATTGCACTGAAAGAAAAGTCTCTTCCATTGGGTTCTAAATCCCTGCTTAGCTACTTGCTAGATATGCATCATTGGGCAAGTTAATTAACTTTTCTGTACCTCAGCTTCCTCATCTGTAAAATAAGATATTAGTAATACCTTCTTCTAAGAGTTGATGTGAAATGAATAAAAAAGCTTTAAATAGTGCCTCTTTTGGGGTTAGCTGCTGTTTTACTGCAATAATCATCATTGCCATTGTCCTTAAAATATCATCGCCAACTTGTAAGGTAATTTCTTCCTTTTGAACCCTGACTCCTAGCACCTCTCACAATGCTCAAAGACTTTACTCTGCATTTATACCATTCCTTTTTTATACAGTTCCTTCTTCTCTACTAGGTCATTCCCATCAGCATACAAATGTCCTTTTTTTTTTCCTC
This sequence comes from Piliocolobus tephrosceles, assembly GCF_002776525.5. Lineage (NCBI taxonomy): Eukaryota > Metazoa > Chordata > Mammalia > Primates > Cercopithecidae > Piliocolobus > Piliocolobus tephrosceles. Next base: position 99,514,057 of record NC_045434.1, read on the forward strand.
AAGGGAGGGAGGGACTCACTCTCTTGCCCAGGCTGAGGTACAGCGGCGTGACCCATGGCTCACTCCAGCCTCCACCTCCTGGGCTCAAGCAATTGTCCCACCTCAGCCTCCCAAGTAGCTCCTGAACACAGGCACATTCCACTCCCAGCTAATTTTTAAATTATTTGTAGAGACAGTCTCCCTGTGTTGCCCAGGCTGGTCTTGAACTCCTAGAGTCAAGTGATCCTCCTGCCTCGGCCTCCCAAGGTGCTAGGATTACAGACATGAGCCACTGCACACAGCCCAAAATGTCTTAATATTACTATTACCTCTGGTATAGAGAGACTTCTTTGACTTCACATCGTATTTCTCTGTTACCCTTTAGAGTAGAACTCTCAAGACTCACTCACACTCACTGCTTCTACTTCCTAATCTCCGATTTTGTCTTCTTTTCACCCTTACCAAGCTTTTGCCATTTCGCTCCATAAAATGCCATTGCCCTTCCACTCCACTGAAATGCTCTTGCAAAGGGAAGTCAATGACAAATATCTCACCAAGTCAAAGGTCATGTCTCCATTGTCATCTTACTTGACCTCTTACATAGCTAATAGTTAGCTGTGTAAAATACTGTTAGTATTTATATAGGGAATCCTTTCCCCATTTCTTGTTTTTGTCAGGTTTGTCAAAGATCAGATGGTTGTTTTTACACAGCTAACTATTCCCTCTTTTTTTAGTCCACCCCAATTCTTATTTTTTTTTTCTTTTTTTTTTTTTTTTTAATTATTATACTTTAAGTTCTAGGGTACATGTGCACAACGTGCAGGTTTGTTACATATGTATACATGTGCCATGTTGGTGTGCTGCACCCATTAACTCGTCATTTACATTAAGTTTATCTCCTAATGCTATCCCTTCCCCTCCCCTCATCCCACGACAGGCCCCAGTGTGTGATGTTCCCCTTCCTGTGTCCAAGTGTTCTCATTGTTCAATTCCCACCTATGAGTGAGAACATGTGGTGTTTGGTTTTCTGTTCTTGCGATAGTTTGCTGAGAGTGATGGTTTCCAGCTGCATCCATGTCCCTGCAAAGGACATGAACTCATCCTTTTTTATGGCTGCATAGTATTCCATGGTGTATATGTGCCACATTTTCTTAATGCAGTTTGTCTTCGATGGACATTTAGGTTGGTTCCAAGTCTTTGCTATTGTGAATAGTGCTGCAATAAACATACGTGTACATGTGATTTTATAGCAGCACGATTTATAATCCTTTGGATATATACCCAGTAATGGGATGACTGGGTCAAATGGTATTTCTAGTTCTAGATCCTTGAGGAATCGCCACACTATTTTCCACAATGATTGAACTAGTTTACAGTCCCAGCAGTGTAAAAGTGTTCCTATTTCTCCACATCCTCTCCAGCACCTGTTGTTTCCTGACTTTTTAATGATCGCCATTCTAACTGGTGTGAGATGGTATCTCGTTGTGGTTTTGATTTGCATTTCTCTGATGGTCAGTGATGATGAGCATTTTTTCATGTGTCTGTTGGCTGCATAAATGTCTTCTTTTGAGAAGTGTCTGTTCATATCCTTTGCCCACTTTTTGATGGAGTTGATTTTTTCTTGTAAATTTGTTTAAGTTCTTTGTAGATTCTGGATATTATCCTTTTGTCAGATAGGTAGATTGTAAAAAATTTCTCCCATTCTGTAGGTTGCCTGTTCACTCTGATGGTAGTTTCTTTTGCTGTGCAAAAGCTCTTTAGTTTAATTAGATCCCATTTGTCAATTTTGGCTTTTGTTGCCATTGCTTGTGGTGTTTTACACATGAAGTCCTTGCCCATGCCCGTGTCCTGAGTGGTATTGCCTAGGTTTTCTTCTAGGGTTTTTATGGTTCTAGGTCTAACATTTAACTCTCTAATCCATCTTGAATTAATTTTTGTATAAGGTGTAAGGAAGGGATCCAGTTTCAGCTTTCTACATATGGCTAGCCAGTTTTCCCAGCACCATTTATTAAATAGGGAATCCTTTCCCCATGTCTGGTTTTTGTCAGTTTAGTTTTGTCAAAGATCAGATGGTTGTAGGTGTGCGGTATTATTTCTGAGGACTCTGTTCTGTTCCATTGGTCTATATCTCTGTTTTGGTACCAGTACCATGCTGTTTTGGTTACTGTAGCCTTGTAGTATAGTTTGAAGTCAGGTAGTGTGATGCCACCAGCTTTGTTCTTTTGGCTTAGGATTGACTTGGCAATGCAGGCTCTTTTTTGGTTCCATATGAATTTTAAAGTAGTTTTTTCTAATTCTGTGAAGAAAGTCATTTGTAGCTTGATGGGGATGGCATTGAATCTATAAATTACCTCGGGCAGTATGGCCATTTTCACAACATTGATTTTTCATATCCATGGGCATGGAATGTTCTTCCATTTGGTTGTGTCCTCTTATTTCACTGAGCAGTGGTTTGTAGTTCTTCTTGAAGAGGTCCTTCACATCCTTTGTAAGTTGGATTCCTAAGTATTTTATTTTTTTGAAGCAATTGTGAATGGGAGTTTACTCATGATTTGGCTTTCTGTCTGTTATTGGTGTATAGGAATGCTTGTGATTTTTGCACATTGATTTTGTGTCCTGGGACTTTGCTGAAGTTGCTTATCAGCTTAAGGAGATTTTGGGCTGAAACAATGGGGTTTTCTAAATGTATGATCTTGTCATCTGCAAACAGGGACTATTTGACTTCCTCTTTTCCTAATTGAATACCCTTTATTTCTTTCTCCTGCCTGATTGCCCTGGCCAGAACTTCCAGCACTATGTTTAATAGGAGTGGTGAGAGAGGGCATCCCTGTCCTGTGCCAGTTTTTAAGGGGAGTGCTTCCAGTTTTTGCCCATTCAGTATGATATTGGCTGTGGGTTTGCATATATAGCTCTTATTATTTTGAGATATGTCCCATCAATACCTAATTTATTGAGAGCTTTTAGCATGAAGTGGTGTTGAATTTTGTCAAAGGCCTTTTCTGCAGCTATTGAGATAATCATGTGGTTTTTGTCTTTGGTTCTGCTTATATACTGGATTGTGTTTATTGATTTGCATATGTTGAACCAGCCTTACATCCCAGGGATGAAGCCCACCTGATCATGGTGAATAAGCTTTTTGATGTGCTGCTGGATTCTGTTTGCCAGTATTTTATGGAGGATTTTTGCATCGATGTTCATCAGGGATATTGGGTTTTTTTTTGTTTTGTTTTTTTGTTTTTTTATTATACTTTAAGTTCTAGGGTACATGTGCATAACGTGCAGGTTTGTTACATATGTATACTTGTGTCATGTTGGTGTGCTGCACCCATCAACTCGTCAGCACCCATCAATTCATCATTTATAACAGGTATGCCTCCCCAGTGCAATCCCTCCCCGCTCCCCCGTCCCCATGATAGGCCCCAGTGTGTGATGTTCCCCTTCCCGAGTCCAAGTGAACTCATTGTTCAGTTCCCACCTATGAGTGAGAACATGCGGTGTTTGGTTTTCTCTTCTTGTGATAGTTTGCTAAGAATGATGGTTTC
>NC_045434.1:99522577-99649495 GCF_002776525.5 Piliocolobus tephrosceles
TCACCACGCCTGGCTAATTTTTTATATTTTTAGTAGAGGCGGGGTTTCACCGTGTTAGCCAGGATGATCTCGATCTCCTGACCTCGTGATCCGCCTGCCTCAGCCTCCCAAAGTGCTGGGACTACAGGCATGGGCCGCCGCACCCGGCCTTTTTTTCTTTCTTTTTTTTTTTTTTAAGAGACAGGATCTTGTCATATTCCCCAGGCTGAACCTGAGCTCCTGGGCTCAAGTGATCCTCCCACCTCAGCCCTCTAAGTAGCTGGGACTGTAGGCATGTGCCACTGCGCCCAGCTTTAGTTCTCTGACTTTTGGCTCATTACTAAAACTAGTAGTAAAATTCCCATACTAAGAATTTCTACTGAGGAAAGAAGAAAAATCACACTATTCACCTGAAAAAATAATTTTTTTCTCCCAAAATGTATATAGAGATCCACTAATTATGTGCAACTGGCAAGTAAAAGATGAGAGTTCACATTTACTAACTTCAATAGGTACTACCTTTGTAGAGACCTGAGGCCTGAACTGATTTGGCAGTTTTCTACAGAGAAGGCAATCACCTACAGAGGCAGAGTATGAATCAAATTATCTTTAGAATTTGGTGGAATTTGGCTGAATTCCTTAGATCCCTTTTTAGCTCACTTCCCCCACACTGATGCTAAGATACCAGTTAGGCCTGGACCAACAATAATGATTTAGATCAATTCTAAACCAGAAACAATATGCTGATTAATTTTTAAGAGATCAGTTAGATACCAGGTAATATAAATTCCCAATGTCTATGGTATAGAATCAAAAATTAGAAGAACGTGATACATAATAGAATATTGATGACTAGCATCAGTTGGTACCTTGGGAGATAAAAATTGAACTGGGCTGTCAAGGATATTTAGAATAAAAGGATAAAGAGAGTGTAAGGTATTTGTGTAAGGCATCTAGCTATAAGTTGCACAAACCTAAGGTTTGGCTTAAATAAGCTGGTTTCGTTTCATTTCGTTTCGTTTCATTTCTTTTTCCTTTCCCTTTCCTTTTCCTTTCTTTCCCTTTCCCTTTCCTTCCCTTCCCCTTCCCCTTCCGCTTCCCCTTCTGCTTCCCTTTCCCTTTCCTTTCCTTTCCTTTCCTTTTTCAGAGTCTCAGTCTGTCACCCAGGTTGGAGTACAATGGTGTGATCTTGGCTCACTGCAACCTCTGCCTCCTGGGTTCAAGTGAGTCTCCTGAATAGCTGGGACTGTAGGCACCCATCAGCATGCCCAGCTAAGTTTTGTATTTTTAGTAGAGACTGGGTTTTACCATGTTGGCCAGGCTGCTGTTGAACTCCTGGCCTTAAGAGGTCCGCCCTCGGCCTCCCAAGGTGCTGGGATTACATCATGCCTGGCCATCAGTTATTTTTTGTTTGTTTGTTTTAGTCTATTGAGAAGTCCACAGAAAAGAATCACAGTGATGAAGTCCACAGAAAAGAATCACAGTGATGAGCCAGTTGCTGTGTTGAGTCAACAACTTAAGAGCGGCTAAGGCCAAGCAGCAGCTGCTTGATGCAGCACTCCATCATATGCTAAATTGGAATTGAGCAAGTGTTTAGGAAGAGACAGTACAGAGAGGATTCATGTTGAAAAGAGAAATAAATATTTATTTATTGCATGGGATGCAGCCAGATGATTTAGGTCATTAATGAATTAAGGAAGTAATTTAAAACTATCAAACATAAGAATAACACAGTGAAGACTCTATTAAGAGATTACTAATTCGGCTGAGAATTGTATGTAGAAAAAAATGAAGAGAGAAGACAAGCTAGGATCGATACTTTGAAACAATCTCAAGATCAGGTGATTCAAAGCTTGGAATGGGAAGAAAGGAAAAATTTCCAAAGAAATTCCAAAGGAAAAATCTATAGCATTTGGCAGCAGATGATTTACAAAGGAGAGAGAAGGAAAAGCTGATTCCATGATTTTGAGACCAGAACACTGAGAGACTAGTACTGCCATTCAAAGAAATGGATAAAATGGGAGGGACAGTGTGAGATTTCCGCGTCTTGAATTAGAGATGGCATTGGTGGGTATTTTTGTGTATCTCTTCTAACAGAATACCACCAAGTAATTCTTGACTGATGAATTTCATTTTCTTTCCATTTTGTTAGATACTACTAGCCCCCTCGCAAGTTAGTGTCCCTTTCCATCTGTTGTATTGCCTTAGACTTCTCATTCACCACCTTGATGCTTTTACAAGATACAAAGCTTATGGAGATAGGCATGGGGCAGCAGGAAATATAGAGTGGGGGTCTGCAGAGAAAAGAAAAGACGAGCCCTCTTTCTTTGCTTGTTTTCCCTGGTTTTTTTTTTTTTTTTGCTTTGTTTTGCCTTGGGCATGATTGGGATTACTGAGATTGTTCCTCTTGTCTATATTGTTGCAGTAGTATTTTAACTGGTCACACTAATTTATTATTTTTCCATCTTAATTCCTATAATTCACCCTGCATACTGCTGCCAAGATGAGTCATCCTTACATACTGCTTTTGTTATATCATTATCCTTCTCAAGAGCCAGCAGTGGATTTTCAGTGTCTATCAGATGAAATCCAAATGCTTTTAGCCTGGCATCAAAGGCCCAGGACAGTCTGTCCCCACATTACCTTTTCAACTCAATTCTAACCGAACTGTTCTACTAACAGTTCCTTGAATCTGTATTCATTAGTTCATTTAAAAATACTCATTCACTGATTCTCCTTTATGCCGAAAGCTGGAGGTACCAACATTGAATAAGGTACCCATGATTTGTACTCTTCTGTAGCCTCTAAGTGGAAGAGATGGAAGGAAACAAAAAAAAATTAACAATCCAAACAAAACAATTGCAGATTGTGACAGTTTGGGAGAAAGAAAGAAATATGGTCCCTTGATGAAATATGATGGTGGGAGTCAGGGGTAGAGAAGACCTTTTTGATTGGATAGTGAGAGGATAACAGTTAAACCAAGATCTGAAGGATGAGAAGAATCAACGGTGAAGAGCCAAGGGGCAGAAGATTCCAAGCAGAGGGAGCAACAAGAGAGCAGAAGCCCTGAGGCTGGAAAGAATGTGTTAGTTTTAGGATTTGTCAGAAGACCAGTAAGGCTAGAGTAGGATCCAGTAGTGACAGGTGGGAATGATACGAGATCAGGTCAGGAAGGTAAATAGGGGCCACATCAGACAGAGAATTGTAGGCTGTGGTGAAGAGTTGTGATTTATCAATATAGTGGGAGGGTGCTGAGGAGTTTGAGGTGTGAAGTGACTTGATCTGATGTACATGTAAAGAGATCACTCTGACTGTTTTTGCACATGTGGGGTCCATGTCTTGTATTGCCTACCCTCTTCTCTCCAGGTTATCTCCTACCCATCCTTCAAGATCCAGCTGAAATCCTACCACCTCCACAAAACTTTTGCTTTACTTCTCTGGACCACTAGAATACTTCTGTAGGTCCTAGAATAAATAGTCTTTCCTCCACTAAACATCCTTAATGTAACCACCTCTCATTTATGGCTTTATCTCACACCACTCAAAGATAATTACCTTGAAGGTGGTGTATTTTTTTTTTATTTATCTGTGTGTCTTTTCTTCATCCCATGCCTAAAGAAATGCTCTGATACTTAATTTTAAATATATACTTGGTGTTGGGAAATTTTTGCCTTTTTATGATTCACATAAAATAGCTGTTCTATAGCTGTATCTTGCCTCCCTCATTTCCTCTGGTTGGCCTTACTTCCCTCTTATTTCTTGAAGTCGTTAGTGTATCCATTTTTAACTCTTCCAAAACCATTAGATTTTCTCCCACTTAGCAGAGCCTCTTCTCAACTCTCTACTGTAAGGTAGAAATAGATTTCTTAAGTGGAAAAAATAAGGTTAATGGTAGAGCTGCCTTTATGTACTTGAAATGTTATTACTTTGTCAATAATGCTTATTGTGTTGATGATTTATTGGCAGTTGCATGGGTAATTTTTCCATGAATAGTTTGTCTTTATTGTATTTGATTTACTAATTAATTACTTAGTTTATAGGAACCTTCACAAGACCCCAGAGGTTTAGATTCAAACAGCTTGCATTGAACTCTCTAGAATATTAGTTACTTCCTTGACCCAAAGGAACCAGTTGCTGAGCCCTCTGTACCTAAGTGACCTTCAGAATCTTGTTAGCTTTCAGTGAGATCACATTCACTTTCTGCCTTGTGGCAAAAATCTGTTTCTACTCAAACAGATGGTTTAGCTTTCAACAAATAAAAACTAGAGATCAGCATCTATTTAAGCCAACAGAATTGGTTTGAGCCTCCCACTAACTCTCCAAAGTCTGTGCGTTTTTTTATTTTTTAATACTAAACTCCTCATAATGGATTTATCTTTGTGCAGGGAATCAAGAACCTTGCACTTTGTCAGAAGATGAGCCACTTCACATAATCGCAAGTTTCTATGTTTTAGAAGAATTGCTTAGTAAGCACAGGTTCAACTGCTGTGTTCTCTCTTTTGCAGTTACACCAACTGGAAACACTGGGGATCATAACTTTCTGTGAAGTGTTACGTAGGTGTGTCAGCACTTACATGATACTTTCTTTGTTATTTAAGACATCTGCAAGCTGAGGATGGCCAGTGTCATTTCACAGATGTACATGCCAAAGACATGGTAGTTTTCATTCACATTGGGAAATGTTTCTTTTCTTGAGCTTTTGCACATAAAAAAGAGTTCCAAGAAATCCATATTTTAAAAAAAATCTAGAATGTTGACATTGAAAATATAAATGCAGATTGTTAGTTATATGTTCCTGTGTTGAGAAAGCATTCTTGCTTTGGGGATCTTGAGTGCCTTTGAACTCAACCAAGTATCCATAGAGATATTTGCCTCTCTATATATTATTAATTTTACAGAAACAAATGCCTGTCTTAAATATAATATTTAGATTAAATAATGAGACAAATGTAAACTGCACAATAGTTTATTGCTAGGAAAGGAATTGCTAGGAAGGTCATATAAGCAGTTTCTTTGAAGATACCTAGGACCTATCTCTTTTTTCCACTCTAACTATTATATAGGACAGAACTTTGTGGGAAATGTGATCTACTTGGCATCATTACGGTATGGATTAGGACAAAGAAAGATGCATTAATATTCCTGTATTCATGCCATAAAATATCATGGTTAAAAAGGCTTTAGTACAAAGTTATCCATGGTAACTGCCTTCCAGGGATTGGATTCCTTTCTGCAGCATGTTGCTCTCTGGCCAACCAATTTAGATATAATCACCTCCATTTATAGAGACTGCCTGCTTTAAATAGCTCTGGCAATTTGTAAATTGTTCCTTTTCTGTCTCTTAAGTCCACAGGATTATATATAAATATAGTATTTCTTCCATGTGACAAACCTTCAGTTGTGTGTATACTATATACCTCTGAGTCTTCACATCCCAAGATCTTCCAGTTTTTGGAAACTATTCTTATGACTTAGGTTCATGGTGCCTCAATTCTGGTGATTCTCTTCTGAATGGACTCTGGTTTTTCCACATCTCTTAAAGAGGACCGATGAATGCTGAGCATAGTGGAGTATCTCCTAATTCTATATAGTGTATTTCTATTGGTGAAACCAAGGTGTTTTTTTCTAGTTACATCATACATTGTACCTTCTGTCAAATATAGTCTTTAGCTTTTTCATGTATGTTACTACCAAGCCTTTTTATTTTATTTGCTGATTTGGATTTTTGACCTGAAGTTTAGGACTGTGTTTTTATCCTGATTAGATACAGTTTTTCATTAAGTCCCTTACTCAATAAACATTCAGAGAAGGCTTCCCTAAGTCCATGGAATAGGTTAGGATCCCTTCCCCACTTTTTGTACCCAGAATACTCTGAACTCTCTTATTTTTGTAACATTCGTCTTACTTGTAATCAGTAGTTATCATCTAACTTCCCTACTAAATTGGAGGCTCCTTAAGATTAGGACCTTGTTTATTCAATATTCTTTGTAATTCCTACTGCCTGACAAGAGTAAGTGCTTAATATATGGTAGCTGCTCAAAAATGTTTGCTGAATTGAATATATGAAGTATCTATATAAGCCAGGCACTGTCCATTGTATCCAAGAAAAAATGTAATTGATTAAATGAACACACAGTGAAATTTGAACTGAATCTTCAATACTGGCCAAGTGAATGAGACATTCTGAGCATAGGGGACAGTATAAGTAGGGATATCAGAGACAGAAAAGTACTTAGTCCATTTGGGGAATTAAAGTTGGACTAAAGTGCACATGGATCAAGGTACAGATGAAGCTGTAAAGGCAAGCAGAAGCCAGTTCATCATGGCCTTGTAGGACATGATACAGAGTTTGACCTAAGCCTCTGAGCAGTGGGGAACTATTAAAATATTTTGAGCAGGGAAGAGGCATAAACAGAGTTACATTTCAAAAGATTTCCCTAGCAGCAACATAAAAGATAGATTGCAGGGGATGATGCTTTTATAGGGACAACAGTTAGAAAGTTATCATCTAGGCAATAGATGATGGGTACTTCATATTTAAAAAAGGATTCTTTATGTATGTTATCCATTGTGTAACAAGTTACTCCAAAACCTAGCAATTGAAGGAAAACAAACATTATCTCAGTTTCTGAGGGTCAGGAATCTAGGGACAGCTTAGCAGGGTGATTCTGCTTCCAGATCTCTCTTGAGGTTGGAGTCAACTTGTTGGCTGGGGCTGAAGACTTGACTGGGTTTCAGGGATGTGCCTCCATGTTCACTCATGCAGCAGGTGGCCTCTTTCTGGGGCTGCTCACCACATGGCTTCCCCAAAGCAACTGCTCCATAAGAGTGAGAAAGCGAGTAAGAGCACTCCCAGGATGGAAGCCACTGACTTTTAAACTTAATCTTGGAAGTGTCATACCATCACTTCTGCTACATGCTGTTGGTTACTTAGACCAACCCTGGTACATTGTAGGAGTGGGCTGTACAAGGGTATGAATACCAGGAAGTGGGGATCATTTGGGGGCATCCTAGAGGCTGCCTTCCATGCTGCTTGTCACAGAATGTAAAGAGTAAGTCTACAAGTCCCTAATATTTTGATGGCTTATAGAGATAAGAGGATAGAACACTCCACATAGAAACTATCCTGTTACATAGAGCAGGTAAATAAAGTCATTTGCTTGACTGAAAGGTAAGAGAGTTAAGACCACCATTATAAATGTCAAGTAACGGTTACTTTGCAGTCATTGCTTAGTTTTATACTATAAATTACGATAATTTGGTTACATGTTTGTTTTTTTAGTATAATGTAATTGCTGTTCAGCTTTATATTCAGCCCCATAGCACTATGCCAAGTAATGTACAGGTTTCAATAGAAGACTAAAATGTAATTCATGCCTTCAGAGAGTTAATAATTTTACTGGAAAGCAGGGCATACATAGATCATAGAGAATCTTAGACCCAGGAGAAAACTTAAGGGAATTTAACACAACAGCCTCATGAAACAGCTAAGAAAACAGGTCGAGGGAGGTGAATGACTGATCCAACCCAGCTACTGACAGAGCTGAGACCAGATCTCAGACCTTTAGGTCTGTAGGCAAGCATTTTATTTAAATATAAAATGTAATTTGTTTACAATACCAAGAACATTCTTTTTAAAATATAATATAAAAAACATTTATAGAGACAGGGTCTCACTGTGTTGCCCAGGCTGGTCTCAAACTCCTGGGCTCAAGCAATCCTCCTGACTTAGCCTCTTAAAGTGCTGGGATTACAAACGTGAGCCACCACACTAGGCCAAGAACATTCTCTGAGGACTTAAATCATTTTTCTATTTGAAAGCAGAATGACTTAGTATTTGATATGGGGAAAGGCAAGACATAAATGTGTTAGAAGACATTTCTGTCTTCTCTTAGAAGACCAACTCATCCTGTCACTGATTACTGTGTGACTTTGAGCTAAATTATAACACATTAATAAATACAGAAGAAAATAATGAGCAATGCCACATCGCTTGCATTTTTTAAAGCAAGGACCACCCTAATTGACAGTGATTTATTTTCCCATTTAAAATAGATAATATTCAGTGTCCAGTGAAGAAAGAATTACGGGGTAAATTATGAGATAGTAATAGGAATACTATTACTATTAATGGTAAAAAAATGTCTGAACTATACTGTTGGAATAGTAAGAGTAGAAATAAGTAAAATTAAGTATTTACAAGGTTTAAAGTATTTTGGAGTTTTGTTTCCTTTTTGAAAAACAAAATGCTTTTTAAATGTTCATTGCCTATATTACTAAATAGTTTTAAGTTGTACATTCAGGTTCAGCTCCCCTTTTTTGAGTACCCACCATTTATGTTAAGTCTATTACTGGGTTCTTTAACAGATATAATTGCATTTGGTCCTCATAAAGCCTCTGTGAGACAAACATTTTCCCCATTTTACAGCTGAGATGACTGAGAAATTAAGAGAACCACAACTGAGCTTTTTGCATGGTCCTTTGAGGTCATTTTTCTGAAAAGCAAGTGCTAACTTTTAATAGTGTCTTCAGCCTTTCCCTCAAGCAACAGCGTATGACTAAGTCAAGACAGCAGAACTAAATATGAGTTTATGTTACCATAATTTCAGACTAGTGGCTACTGTTTTGTGTTCTGGTCATCTATTACATAAATATTTAATATTGAGCACATAATTTGGCTTGGTGGCAGCAAAAATATGTTGATCCTGGAGTTTCCATGATAAACCAGAAAGACTTTTTTTTTCCCCACCGGTATGTTAAAATACGGAGAAATAAATTAGGAGATGGTAAGCTATAGCTTTCTAGTCATCTTAAGTTTACCTAATTAAAGCACTTTAAAATAAATTCATTCCATCCAAATTTAGCAGCCATCTATTGCAAAGTTTGCTTACTTTTTCCATGGCATTTAAATATACAGAAGCCTTTAAAAAAAAAAAAAAAGCATTTTTTAGTAGGTAAGTGTCAGTCACTTTCTTAAACTAGCCTGTCCTAGACCAACAGACCAGTTCTACTTTCAAAACAAAACATACCATTTAATAGTAAAAATAAACAGTCTGTCTTCTCACTAATGAATTTGCTGTCTACATTTCTATAGATGTGGCCATGTGTTTTCCCAGGAAAACTGGCTTGAACTCAAACTAAGATAACTACTAAGATCCATTTAGACAAAGTGGGCTATAAACATGAGAAATCTCCCACCCCCTATTCTGTGTTTGGTTAGTTTTGCTGCTCTCATACATTCTAGCAATGTACCATTCTGTTCTCCCTTTTACTCCAGGGAGCCTCATTTGGCATATAGTTAGGCATACACATACACCTTTGAAAACAGTCAGTGCAGTTCCACAGTTATTAAGAACCTGATGGGTGCTAGGCATTGCCTTATGAACTGAGAGGTACAAATATGAAAACTATATAAAAGTTCCTGCCCCAGATAACTACAATATAGAAGAACATTTGTTAGCTACTTTATAGGTGCTGTATAGCAATCAGTTTTCTTAGTTTCAGGTGACAGAAACTAACTCTTGGTAACTTAAGTAGAATTTCTAGGAGGGCCAACGAATCTAACTTGGAGGTACGGTAAACAAAAACAAAGTCCTAAATTACACCACAGAGCTGGACATAGACCATAGCTTGCATCAGTGATATCGCTGATCTTGAACTGTATTTCCAGAACCAAAACCATGGCTGGCCCTTGCAACTAGATACCACTCCTTCTAGGGCCATCCTTCTTTCCAGAAGAGTCTTCTTTGCATTCTGGAGCTGGTGCATCTGTGTGGCGGAGCCTAGGCCATATGCCCATACCCTAGTTACAAGGAAGTCTGGGAAATAAATTATCTGGTACTTTATACACTTAACTAGTGAGAGGTCAGCTCTGTCTCACAAGATTGGAGCTTCTGTAAACCTAGGTGTGCAGTCAAGCACTAAGTGGCCAAAAACTTGTATCAGCAGCATTTTGAATAATCAGAGAAGATTCAACACAGGAAATGAGAACCAGGAAACAACCACCAAAAAAGAAATATGGTGAGTTTGGCCTTAATATCACAAAAAGATGAAAAAACAATGTGTTCCTAAACCAGTGTACAAACCCACAGTTAGTGAAAGGCTAGGTGATAGCTTATATTCTCAGAAGTTATAAAGTCCTAAAGAATGTAGCCTCTACTTGAGACCCGTTTTGTCTGTGCAGGTACAGGCAACATCATCTCTCTCTGTAAAGGGTCAGTATGATGTTTGGGAAAGCAACCTACATTTGGAGTCAAAGCCTTTTGTTCTTACCCTGCGCAGCCCTTAACCAGATGTGTGACCTGTAAGCAAGGAGTTCAGTTAGTATCCTCGTCTATAAAATGAGAAGGTTGAGGTAGGTGATCTTTAAAGTTCCCTCTTGGCTCTAAAATTCTATACTTTGTACATGATAGGCCAGTGACAACTAACGTTTTTACTCAAGTTGATTGTATGTTTTGGAAGGCAAATAAATTATGAGCTTATTTTTTGATGACAGTACATTTTCATAAACCCAAAAGAATTAAATCTCCACCTCCCACTTAGTTTAGTTGTTTTGGGTTTTTTAAAACAATTTTATTTTCCCACACAGTACAGTTTAAGCATTCAAGTTGCAGCAGGGGAAATACTCATTGAATTTGTCATCATTATTTTTGGCTTCTATCTTTATGAGAGCCATTTTAGTTTTCTAGTTTCAATGATCTATGTTTTAGATTTTAAGCTACAGCATATTTTAACATTTGAACATTAAATTGCATTTGTCATAATGAATTAGAATCTTATGTTTCTTTCAAAAATAGCTTTATCTCAATATGAAATGCAAGATTCTTCACATTTATTATAAAGAGGAGAATTTTTGAGACATTCTGTATCCACTGGTCAGTTACTGTTTTGATTCAGTGATGGAAAATGGTAGCAAATTGTACATTTAAAGTAAACCGAAGAAATAACTTTATGCAGAGATAGAGATTGAAGTAGCCATTTGGAGATGAGAATTGTATTTCCATGCCTTCAAGAATGACCATATGTAAACCAGGTCAGAAAAATAAAAATTACACCATATTTATTTTAATAGGACCATCTTAGAATACAAGACATAACACAAGAGAATTTACTTCTGGAATGACCTGAAGGAATTTATTATACAAACTGCCCCATCTAAAACATATTCCTGTAATGTAGGCTCCAATAACAGGTTCCTAGAATTTTTTTTTTTTTTTTTTTGGAGACATAGTTTCACTATGTCACCCAGACTGGAGTGCAGTGGTGTAGTCTTGGCTTACTGCAACCTTCGTCTCCCAGGTTCAATCCCTCCTGAATAGCTGGGATTACAGGTGCACACCACCTTGCATGGCTAATTTTTGTATTAGTACAGATGGGAGTTTCACCATGTTGGCCAGGCTGGTCTCAAACTCCTGACCTCAAGTGATCCACTCACCTCAGCCTCCCAAAGTGTTGGGATTACAGGCGTGAACCACAGCACCTGGCCGGTTCCAAGAAATTCTAATGTTTGTTCTGTTTTTAAGGAGAAAAATTATTAAACAACTTACCTCTAAACTATGGTCCTTTACTGATAAACACTACTGTTAAAAAATTCTTATGGTTAACATAATCTGATATTGTTACTTAAGTGTTTGAGGAAATAGAGAAAAACTAGCTAGCATCCCGTATGACTGCATGTTTTTATATATTAAATACTAGTATCGAATTGCCTTCTACTGTCTTTTTCAGACTAAATAATATACACTTAAACCTTGCAAGCCTTGTCCTTTTTTATACTTCTTTTTTCTGGAACAGCTTTATTGAGTTATAATTCATATACCATACATTTCACCCATTTAAAATCTATAACTCAGTGGTTTTTAGTACAATTTTAGAACATATCACCCCAAAAGAAACCCATCCCCATTAGCATCCTCATTCACCCCTTTCCCCACCCCAGTAATGCTGAGCATCTTTTTATGTGTTACTGGCCCCTTATGTATCTTCTTTGGAGAACTGTCTATTCAAAACATTTGCCCATTTTTATTGGATAATTTATCTTTTTATCGAATTATAAAAATTGTATCTTCTAGGTACAAGTCACTTATGAGATATATGACTTGCAAATATTTTTACTCATTCTGTGGGTTTGTCTTTTCACTTTCTTGAGCAAACCTTATCTTGAGCAAGCCTTATTCTTAACTCTGGTTAAATTTTGGTTTTCTGAACATTCTGCTAAATTTTCTAAAGGTCTCCAGTTGTGGAGTAACCTGAAATGAATATTTTATTTTTTGAAAGTGGAACTAAACTCTAATTTAAGTCTATAATAGAAAATAGTAATTGCTATAGGAACTAACATTTTTTTTTTTGGTTGTTTACCCTGTGCCAAGCATTGTGCTGAGTGCTTTGCAACACTAAAATATAGGGTTATTATTCCTGTTATATAGATGAAGAAACAGAGGCTTGAAGAAGTTAAGTTGCACAAAATCAAAAAGTGCTAATAAATGGTCAATTGGAATGACAATGCAGGTTATCTTTTTTACCAACTTTCACATTTTATATGGGATGTTTGTATTCCACTATTTTACTTTTTAAGACAATATTATTTTACAGCCTCATTTCCCCTCCACTACAATCCCTAGATTTTTTCAGGCATATTGGAACCTAATCATTCACTTCTGTCTCTGTAAAACTGGAATTTCTTGGTTTCTGAACCAGGAAATTTGATTGATTTCTATAACCTTTTTATTTTTTGACTGTCCCTTCCAAATTGGCCCTTTTTAAACAAATTATAACAATTTTCAAAGCTAAAAAAATTATAAAGGTAAATTT
Organism: Piliocolobus tephrosceles; assembly: GCF_002776525.5. Classification (NCBI taxonomy): domain Eukaryota; kingdom Metazoa; phylum Chordata; class Mammalia; order Primates; family Cercopithecidae; genus Piliocolobus; species Piliocolobus tephrosceles. The sequence goes on from NC_045434.1 coordinate 99,535,367, forward strand.
GCTATTAAAATGATTAAATGTATATTGTAGATCATTTTAAATGTCTTTTTGATTAGCCACTGTTAAGAATTTAGCTGATCTACTTCATTAAAATGTTATATTAGCTCAATGAGTAATTATATATTGTTATGTAACAAATTACCCCAAAATGTTAATGGCTTAAAGCAGCATTTTTTATTTCACGGTTTCTTTGGTTTAGGAATCCAAGAGTTTAGCAATGTGGTTCTGCTCTGGGTCTCTCATGAGGTTGAAGTCAGGCTGTTGGCTGGTGCTGTGGTCTCATTTTTGGGTAGGATCTATGTGCAAGCTCACTCATATGGTTGTTGGGAGGATTCAGTTCCTTGGAGCTTTTGGACTGAGACCTGCAATTCCTCACTGGCTGTTGGCCAGAGTTGTCCCTCAGTTCCTTGCCATATGTGCCTCTCTATGAGACAGCACATGACATGTCCTCTGGCTTCTGTCACAATAGCAACACAAGAGAGTGTCCAAGATGGAAGCCATAGTATCTTTGTAACCTAATCTCAGAGTTGATATATCATCACTTTTACCATATTCTACTCATTAGAAGCAAACTATTACATTCAGCCCACTCTCTATAGAAGGGAAATACCAAGGGTATGAACACCAAGATATGGGGCTTACTGAGGGCTATCTTAGAGGCTGCCTATCACACTCAGTGAATCTATTGTTTAATCATGGAGAATGCAAAAGTCATGGTGTTTTTATATAGAACATTGATATATAAAATTCCATCCTGCAAACAAGCGATAATTTTATCTGAAGATATATAAAGAAGTCTCCATCCTAAAATATGTGTATGTGTATATGTATTATTTTTAAAGCATCTTTAGTCTGCATATTCATTTGCTACTTATTAATCCATTTTATCAAGGGATAGCATTAAAGTTGTAAAGGCACAATTAGAATAGAAAATTTTATGTGTAACTTTATGTTTTCCCCTTGACTTATAAAGATTGCTGTTGAATTTTAGTACTGGAAAACTTTGGCCAATGTAAAGATGATTTTAATTTAAACATGTATAACATACAAAAGAATATTTTTTCTTCTTAAATCATACTTTAGAATTCAACTGTAATGTAACAAAATAAGAGATCCTGAATGGACTTTAATTCATTTGTTCAGCAAGGCTTATTGAGTTATTCTTCTAACTCATCATGAGTTACACTCATAATAAAACCCTGCACTCCTAATTTTGGTCTCCTATAGCTCAATGGATCTCTATCTGTCTTTCCAGTTTCATTTCCTATTGCCATCTCCCTTAACCTTCCACTCCAGCACAGTTTTTCTTGCTCTTCCCCATGTTGATGCTCCTGCATGCCTCAGGGCTTTTCCATCTTTCTAAAAACCTCTTACCCAGATGGTTACATGGCTCACTTCACTTCATTTACTTCTCTGCTCCAGCATCACTACCATAAAGAAGCATCCTACCACCACTCTTCACAATACAGCAGGGACCATCAAAAAGCAAGAGACACAATAAAAATGATAGTTGAAAAGATTAATCTCATGACAGTGTACAAGATAACTTGTATGTAAACAGAGGCTGGATTAGACATGGATGATCAGGGGCCACAATTAGGAACTTCCACATTCATTCAGGTGTGAATTGATAATGATCTGGTTATGATCATTATCTGGTTGGGCATGAGTAAAGCTACATAAACATTATCCCAAAACCAGATCTTCCCTCAGATTTGTAATGCTGGTAGATTGTTGCCACCTTCTTCCATCCTCCTCTAACAGAAGAGCCATTTCAGAACCAAAACTTTTTAAAGAAAAGTTTGAAAAAAAATAAGAAGCACCAAAGAAGTACCAGGAAATGCTTAGGTTTTAAGACTAGAAACCACGATGCAGTAGGGGCTCTGCAAGAGGAAGGAGTGAGTGCTTCAAAGTGACATAGCAGCTGTGTGCTATTGTGCCTGAGACTCCTTCCAATCCTAGATATTTCCTAGTGGTGTTGGCAAAGCTTCTGTTGGCTATACCACGTTCTTTCCCAATGCCCTTTTAAAGAAAGTGTATGGCCAACTCCCTCTGTGTAAAGTCCCATAATTCTCAGAATCCTGGGTTCAACTGTAAGTTTCTTCCATAGTAGTTACCATTTGAGTGTTTCTGCTTCTTCTAAACTCCCTTCTAATTGTTTTTCCTCTTGTTTTTAAGCTAGTGATTTTTTCCCCCTGTATTTTACACATGCTTATGGAAAGAACAGATATGTTTTTATGGCACTTAGCATGTTATAAATGCATTGTTTTCCATGGAGTAAGATCATTCTACCACTGAGAGCATTAAATCCATGTTCCTAAGGTAACCCATGTTTTCCTAGAAACAGGGGAAGAGTCATGACCAACTTTCACATTCTCTGCTTTGTTCTAGGGGCATCACCCATCGTGATAACCACTCACAAGAAGTTTCCTCCCCAAAACAGAATTACTTCTCTCCCTACTCTTGATTCAAGTGACCTTTCATTATAGATAATCTGGTTTTATAGAGAAATCTAGTAGGTACTGCACTCAGTTGTAAAGAAAGACAGATGCAAATGGGTTTCAGTAATTGGTACAACATTGTCACAAAGCTCTTTAGATTAGCAAGTACTTATAAACTAGGTGGAATCTTTTTTATTCCATTTGTTAATAAGAATGCCCTAGTCCTCTTTACACACTTGAAAATATCCAGGGAGTGCAGAGAGAGACAGACAGAGAGTTAGACTTGTATATAATCATGGACTTTTGAGATAGGTAGGTATAGATGTTCCTGTAAACTAAGTGTTTGTAGCCCCCCAAAATTTATATGTTGAAATCCCTACCATACTGTGATATGGAGCCTTTGGTAGGTGATTAGGTCGTGAGGACAGAGCCCTCATGCATGGGATTAGTGTTCTTATAAAATAGGCCCTGGAGAGCTTCCTCACACCTTCTGCCATTTGAAGACACAGTAAGAAGATGAATATCTGTGAACCAGGAAGCAGACCCTCACCAGACATTAAATCTGCCAGTGCTTTGATCTAGTTTTTCCCAGCCTCCAGACTGTGAGGAATGAATTTCTGGTTTTTATAAGCCATCCTGTGTATACGGTTTGTCACAGCAACCTGAATAGACAGAGACAAGTGTAATCCCATCTCTTCCTTAGCTGTATTATTAGGTCGGTGCAAAAGTAATTGCTGTTGTGCCATAATGTTGACCTAATATTTGCTCACTTTTCTCTGTTGTAATTTTCTCATATGAAATTGTAGGAAATAATGCTTTAATGCTTTAAATTTCCTTTATAAATGTTATAAATTTATTTCTATTACTGCTCCAGAATATGTGCTTTTCAATTATTGGTTCTAATTCAGTATTTTTAGGGCTCAGAGAAAAAGCCTTAATGCCGTCCTCATGTGGTAGGCTACCAGATCTTTGAAGATGGCCATTTTGTGTCCCACATCTTCTCCACATCTGCTCGTAGAAATACAGTTTCTTCATCTGCTCCCTTATGGTCTAGGTTCGAAGCAACCCAGAATGGAACGCAACACTACTACTTATGTGTTAATTAGCAGGTGGAGAATGGAACTATCACCTTTTTTGTTGTGTACTTAACACAACCTTAGTTGGCATGAATTTGATGAACAGTTATATTTCACCTTTGACTTGTAAAACTTACACTTGACTAAAACCTACAGGTGTTTTTCTTTTTAAATTTTTTTAATTTTTAATTTTTGTGGGTACGTAGTAGGTGTATATATTTATGGGGTATGTGACATGTTTTGATACAGGTATGCAACATGAAATAATTACATCATGAAGAATGGGGTATCCATCCCTTCAAGGATTTATCCATTGAGTTGCAAACAATCCAATTATTATACTCTTTAAGTTACTTTAAAATGTTATAGATGTTTTTCAAACATGTCTCTGTTCTACCCTATCTCTCTCATCATATATTTGTATGGGATTTTACATTTTGATATATTAAATTTCATCTTGTTGGAGTGTGCTCATTTTCTTCTTACCTATCAAGCTGTTTTGGGACCCTAATTATGACAGTAAATGACTTGGCTGTGTACTTAATCAGCATGTGTTTAATATCCACACTCAAATTTTTATAAATATTTAACAGGAAGGAAAATTTATACCTCCAAACCCACTCTAATCCCTGAACTCCAAATGCACGTAACCAACTGCCTGTTAAATATCTTCACTTAGATGATTCCTGTCAGTTCACACTTAACCAAACTGATTTCCACCCTCAACCTTCTCCTGTAGTCTTCTCTTCCTGGTCACAGTAAAGCATATCCATCCTTCACTTTGCACAGCCAAAAACTTTCCTTGCAGTCATCCTTGACCCCTTTTTGTTTCCTCCCACATCCCATATCTAATCCCTCAGCAAACTCTACTGGCTCCACTCCAAAATGCATCCTGAGTCATACCTCTCTTACTTCTTACCTTCTTGCACTACCACTTTGGACCAAACCATCAGAAATAGATTCCTAACATTTTCTGTATTTACCCTTGCATTCTTTAGTCTGTCTAAAACATTGATGTTAGAGTGATCCTGCTAAGATTTAAATCATGTCACTCCTACTAAAAATACAAAAATTGACCAGGTGTGGTGAGGCACGCCTTTAGTCAGTCCCAGCTACTCAGGAGGCTGAGGTGGGAGAATCACATGAACCCGGGAGGTGGAGGTTGCATTAAGCAGAGATTGCGCCACTGTACTCCAGCCTGGGCGACAGAGTGAGACTCCCTCTCAATTAAAAAAAAAAAAAAAAAATCACTTTAATGCCTTTTATCTCTGGTTACTTCAGCACCATAATTACCATAAATAATTCATCTCTGTTGGAATAGTTGTATCCTGTTAAAATTCATATGTTGAAATCTCTTCACTAATGTAATGATATGAAAATCAGCCTTTTGGGGGGTTATTAGGTCATGAAGGCAGAGCCCTCACGAATGGAATTACTGCTCTTGTAAGAAGACAAAGGACTTTGCAGGGACATGAATGAAGCTGGAAACCATCATTCTCAGCAAACTAACACAGGAACAGAAAACCAAACACCGCATGTTCTCACTCATAAGTGAGAGTTGAACAATGAGAACACATGGACACAGGGAGGGGAACATCACACATGGGGCCCGTCAGGGGGTGGGGGACAAGGTGAGGGAGAGCGTTAGGAGAAATATCTAATGTAGATGACAGGTTGATGGGTACAGCAAACCACCATGGCACATGTGTACCTAGGTAATAAACCTACACGTTCTGCACATGTATCCCAGAACTTAAAGTATAATAATAATAATAATAATAATAATAAATGTCACTCCACTGTTGAAAACTTACCAGTAGCTTTCCATCTCACTCAGAGTCAAAGCTAAAGCCCTGACAATTTCCTGCACAACTCTACATAGTTCTGCCTCCCTTTCGCACACATGTACACAAACACACTTGCTTTTCTGACCTCATTTTCTAGCCTTCTACCCTTGCTTCCTCTTTTGCATGCACAGAGTCCTCTTTGCTGTCCCCTGAACATGCCAGGCACACTCCCACCTCAGGGCCTTTGCATCTACTGTTTGCCTGCCTGGAGTGCACTTTCTTCATCCCATTCACTGTCTGTGAATCTTTCACATGAAACCTTCTGCTCTCATTTTTGTTTAAGGTATTACATGAGACTCTGTGCTACTAATAGAAATTACGGGGCTCTTTTGGCTAGTGTCAAGTATAGATTTGCCTTTTGGACTCACATAACTGAATATGTTAGAATTACATCTAAAGAAATAATTGCCTATAAATGGAGTATTGTGTGTGAAGAGTTAAGAGTCCTCCCCCATCTCCTTTCCTACTAAATGTTAGTGCTTTTCACAGTATCAGAGATATCCCTTTGAATATCAGAGAAACATAAAAGCATAAAGACTTTCAAGGAAATGGTCATATTTTTCAGATGAGAAAAGTTCACAAAAGATTTTACCCATTGGTGCCAAAAATGTAAGGCAGGCAAGCAGTAAGTAGAAGAAAGTTGTCACACTGTAACAAATATTTTTTTTTTAAGTTGTAGGCACTGATTTCCAAATGAGTTCCGTAAACCACCACTATTTCCATTTGTAGTGTAGCAATAGGTTGTGATACTAACCTTAAAGATCTCAAGTTTAACAGCTTATTATGAGAAAAGCTGCCATTCCTTTAAGAAGGTGAGTTTCAATTATCTTTTTAAAGAGAGAATTACTCCTTTATAAAAATGTAACTACTTCATACTGTATTTCAGAAGTCTTGCTTTTTAGTAAAACTTTTCGTTGCAGTGAGTTTGATAGTAATAAAATTCCCTAAATTTTAGTTTCCCCTCCCGTCACCAGCTCACTTTTCTGGGACCCTATTTAGCACAACTCCTTGAAAGACTCATCTAGACTTGCTGTTCCCTCCTTCTGTCCTGCTGTTCTCTCTTTAACCCACTCCAAATAGGCTTTCATCTCATCACTCCACTGAAACTACTTACCAAAGTTTCCATCACCGTCATGCTACCATATTATCTTCTCCATCCTCATCTTATTTCCAGCAACATTTGACATCACCTTGGAACACTTTATTTACTTGATTTCCACTGAGACCTCTTGTCTAGTTTTGTTTTTCATCTTATTTCATTAGCTGCTAGTTCTCAGTCTCATTTGACTCTGTCTCTTCTTCCAAACCCTATACATGGAAATATCCCAAGGCCTAGACCCTCTAGTCTTTTGCCTAGGTGATCTTTTTTTTGTTTTTAATTATTATTATACTTTAAGTTCCAGGGTACATGTGCGCAACGTGCAGGTTTGTTACATATGTATACATGTGCCGTGTTGGTTTGCTGCACCCATTAACTTGTCATTTACATTAGGTGGTCTTATTCAATCACATGGTATATAAATTACAATATAGTTTAGGCTGTTATGACAGAGGCCCCAGAATGCAGGTGCCTAAACAAGATGAAAGTTGATTTCTTTTTCCTGTAAAAGTGTGGGAGGTGGTCCAAGACTGATAGGATAGCTTGTTAGTACTGGAGACCCACGCTCTTTCTTTCCTGCACTCTGCTGTTCTCAACATGCTGCCTCCATCTCCTGGTCCCAGGTGGCTGCTCCAGCCCCTGCATCCTGTCAGTATTCTAACCAGCAGGAAGAAGAAAATAGGAAGTGAAGAACATACCCCTTCCCTTTAGGACTCAGAAGTTAAACATGTTTCATCTGCTCTCATTTCATTGGCCAGAACTGAGTCACATGATGATAACTTGTTGAAGACAATTTAGCAAATGTAGTCTTTAGGTAGGTAGCTATGGCTTCCAGCTAAAATGGAGCAGTTCTTTTGCTAGAGGAAAAAGAGAGTGATGGATTTTGGAGGACAGGGAGCAGTTTCTGCCACACATGGCTTTAAATATTATCTGTGAGCTAATGTCTCCCAGATTTGTAGCTATTTGCTGAGTTCAGGACTCTTTCCTCAGCTGCCTCCCTAACATTCTCGAACACCTGCATGTTCAAAATTGAACTCTTCACTTTTCTTCCCAAACTCCTACCCATCTTAGGTCTCCCAGGTGCTCATGCCAGAAACTTAGAACAGTCTTGATTCCTCGCCTTCTCTTTCATCCACCTCTGATCCATCTGCCAATCCTATTAACTTTAGCTTCAAAATGGATTCCAAGTCCAACCACTTCTCTTCAGATCTGTCTTCCACATTATCACCAGTGACTTATTTTAATAAAATACATATCCCATCCTGTTTCTCACTTCCTTAAAACCTTCCTCTGTCTCCTCATTGCCTTTGGGATAAATTCTAAACTCTATGTGAACCACCTCTTTCTATCTCTCCAGCCTCATTTTCCCACTTTCCACTCACAGTTTGTATTTCAGTACTGCCTGGCACAACATACCTCATGACTTGATGTATTTACTAATGCTTATCCCTCTCTAGAATTTCTCCCACCTCAGACCTGGCTGAAGAATCCTTTAGTCTCAAGTGTCACCTCCTTCAGGTCTTTTTTTTTTTTTTTTGAGACGGAGTCTCCCTCTGTTGCCCAGGCTGGAGTGCAGTGGCGCAATCTTGGCTCACTGCAACCTCTGCCTCCCGGGTTCAAGCAATTCTTCTGCCTCAGCCTCCCGAGTAGCTGGGAGTGCAGGCGTGTGCCACCATGCCCAGCTGATTTTTGTGTATTTTTTAGTAGAGACGGGCTTTCACCATGTTGGCCAGGATGGCCTTGATCTCTTGACCTTGTGATCCGCCCTCCTTGGCCTCCCAAAGTGCTGGGATTACAGGCATGAGCCACCGTGCCTGGCCAGAAAATCTTCTTTGTCACCTGTCCACATCCCCAGGTTAAGTAGGCACCTTCCTCTTTATTCTCGTTGAACGATATACATACCTGTATCACACCTATCCTGGATGATGTCAGTTTACATAGCTGCCTCTTTTCCTAGATGGCAAACGCCTTGGTCGGGGGCAAGGTCTTACTCATCTCTCAGTGCCCAACACATAATAGCTGCTAAGTAAATATTTATGTAATTGAATCATATTGATGATAGGAACAAACTCCCATTAGGAGAGCATCACCTCTGCCTTACATATCTGAGAAAAGGCCTTGTTTATTGTACCCTATCAACTGAATCTGCTGTGCTATATATAAATTGGGTATTTTTAGTCCCTGCTTAAAAAATAAAGGTTAAATTGAACATATTCGTTGCTCTGTTAGGATTACATAATGCCTGATAGTGCAAAAATATGGGTGTTGACTGAACTTTACAGTTGTCTGGGGTTTGTGAGGCCCAGCTGTAGTCTAGGTAGCTTTGTGTAGTGTAAAAGTAACAAGTCACTGTTGGTCTGTGGAAGAAGTTGTGTGGACTTAGACTTGCCTTCTCTGCTTTAAAATCTTGGTTTTTAAAAAATCCCAAGAAAGGCCGGGCGCGGTGGCTCAAGCCTGTAATCCCAGCACTTTGGGAGGCCGAGACGGGTGGATCACGAGGTCAGGAGATCTAGACCATCCTGGCTAACATGGTGAAACCCCGTCTCTACTAAAAATACAAAAACTAGCCGGGCGATTTGGCGGGCGCCTGTAGTCCCAGCTACTTGGGAGGCTGAGGCAGGAGAATGGCGTAAACCCGGAAGGCGGAGCTTGCAGTGAGCTGAGATCCGGCCTCTGCACTCCAGTCCCGGCAACAGAGCGAGAGTCCGCCTCAAAAAAAAAAAAAAAAAAAAAAAAAAAAAATCCCAAGAAAGGTAGGTTCTTTTAAGAAAGTTTAAGGCCTGCATCTGCTATCATAAACCAACCCAGTTTTCCCAGTTTTCAGTTCTTTAGCCAGGCTCCCTTAGAGAAGAATGGTGACCCATATGAACTGCATGGCGGTTCTGGTTGTTTTCAGTCAGGAGGAGCCCCAAGGTTTTTATTAAGAAGCCCAGAAAGAAGAGATGTCAAGGATTCTGGTGAGAAGTGCTGTTACAAGAAGCAGGTTAGGATAACTTGTCTTAAAAATGAAAAAGGGATGAGAAACTTGCCAAATTTTTAGTGCTTTCTTAGCACTAAATGATGACTTAAAGAAAGTTTAGTCCTTGCCAAATTTTCCCCTTTGGAACCGTTCCCACTGTGTGATAGAGATCTGCCGCTGCGAGCTTGTCATCATTCTCACCCATTGTCTTCTTTGTCTTCTTCGGTCACGTCCTCCTCCTCTTTCTCTTCTTTATCTTTTTTTCTTTTTTTTTCACTAAGTCATAGAACTGAAATGACTCTGGGTAATGTTTTCAAAATAAAGCTACGTTGTTTCCAATACAACAGCTTTCTCTGGGTTCTTTCACTTCCTCCTTAATGTAAGTCTTAGTCACACTTGTATTAACAGTAGAAACACTCTGCAGTATCTCATTTCATACAGTGGTGTTACAAGCATTAACTCCTCAGCCCTCACACCACCACAGGAAAACAGCAGCCATTGTTAACCCCCATCCATTGGGGAGATGAAGAAAATGAGCAAACTATGAAGAATGCAGTTTATTTCTTCTCCATAAGACTGTGAGGCAGTGGAAGGTAAGGGCTAGACCCCGGGATGGCTGATTCCTAGGGCTCTTTCCTGTGATCCAGAATGCAATGACACCTTTCCGTTCTTGCTGTATTCAGAGGTGTGTGTGCATGTGATAGGGATAGTACCTGACATTATTAACTCTTGCAACCACCCTATGGGTTAGGTATTAACATCCCCATGTCATAGATGAAGTCTGTAATTCCAAAGCCTGATGTCTCTCCACTGTGCCACACACACTGACTCCACACAATAACAGTTACTCCCATTTTATATCACTTGACATCCTGAAAGGCCTTCACAAACGTCATCATATTTAATCCTTAAGAACTTTGGAAATATGAGTGATTATCACATACTTTGAAATAAGCAAGTCACTAATCAAAGTGATCTTATTAAAATTTAAGTCCATTCATGATGCGACTGCTCAAACCTTCCAACTGTGTCACATCTATCTAGGATAAAGGCCCAAATCTGTATGACCTGTGATATGATTTGGCTGTGTCCCCAACCAAAACATCATTGTTTTTTTTTGAGACAGAGCCTCACTCTGTCACCCAGGCTGGAGTGCCGAGGCGCGATCTCAGGTCACTGCAACCTCCGCCTCCAGGGTTCAAGCAATTCTCCAGCCTCAGTCTCCCGAGTAGCTGGGATTACAGGCACGCACCATGACACCCAGCTAATTTTTGTGTTTTTAATAGAGGTGGGGTTTCACCATGTTGGCCATGCTGGTCACAATTTCCTGACCTCATGATCCGCCCGCTTCGGCCTCCCAAAGTGCTGGAATTACAGGCATGAGCCATCGTGCCCAACCCCAAGACCTCATCTTCAATTATAATTCCCACATGTCAAGGTTGGGACCAGGGTGGAGGTAATTGGATCATGGGGACAGTTTCCCCCATGCAGTTCTCATGATAGTGAGTCTCACGAGATCTGATGGTTTTATAAGCATCTGGCATTTCTCCTGCTTGTACTCACTCAGTCCTGCCCCCTTGTGAAAAGGGTGCCTGCTTCCGCTTTGCCTTCTGCCATGATTGTAAGTTTCCTGAGGCCTCCCCAGCAATGTGAAACTTTGAGTCAATTAAACATCTTTCCTTTATAAATGACCCAGTCTCAGATATTTCTTCATAACAGTGTGAGAACGGACTAATACAACCTGTAAGGTCCGCTGGTTTCTTCTCCAGCCTCATTGCCTCCTACTCCTCCCTTGATTCTCTCTCCTTCAGTCACACTGGTCCTCTTACTATTCCTCAGATACTCAGGGGACGCTCCTGCCTCAGGGCGTCTATACCTGCTGTTCCCCCTATCAGTAATGCCCTCTCCCCAGACACCTGCTTGACTAGCTCCCTCAGTTCTGCCAGGTCTTGAAGAAAAAATCACCTTTTCACACACACAAAAAAGCCATCTTGCTGGTCAGGACTTCCCAGACCACTCTTTCCAAAATTCCAGTCTAGCCCTAACATTTCATATCCACCTTCCATGCTTTAGTTTTATCCTTAGTCTTTATCATTTTCAAACATACTGTATATTTACTTACTTCTCTTGCTTACTGTCTGCTCACTAGAATGTGAATGCTGGGAGGGTAGGGCTTTCATCTGTTTTGTTGTTCACTTCTCCACTCCAGCACCTGTAACATGCTAGGCACATAGCAGACACTCAATAAATATTTGATGAATGAAAACAGATTAGAAAATAGAAAGTCAAAGAAACTAAGTGAGTTTCCCCAAAATGATATGGTGTAGTGGCATCAGAGCTAAAACCAAGACTGGTCTTCTGATCCACATGCAGTTTGGAGCCCAGTTAGGCCAGAATCAGAAAAAGTAAGTAATGTTCTCAAATAAAACTCAGCTAAATAAGGTACTTTTATGTAATTTGCAATTTTAAAATAATTTTTTCATCAGTTACTATATCATAGAGGATGAAGAGCAGTCCTTCCCTTGGACTGTCTCCAAGCAGAGGAATAATGAGAATAAGTTACAGAACTTAAAATAAACCCAGGTGTTTCTGGACCTCAGATTCTTAATGTCCACAATGAAGGGACTATGTCATTTCAGAGCTCTTCACAGCTCTAATCTTGAATCCATCTCATGGATGAATGAAATGCCTGGTTTTCTTTGTAATTTGTTCAGTTCTATGCATACAAGGTATGCAGTTTGTTCTGTAGATAAACTACACATGGGTATTTCCGAAACTCTCCTTTTATCATCATTACCATCTGTTTGATTCTTTCCCCTACATTTGTGCAAAACATAGGCTTGTCATCTCACTGTGTTATATAGCAGGATCAGCAAGCATGTCAAGGATCTGATCTCATGTAGCCTCTGCTGCAAGGAAGCTCTCACCACTGCCTCCTCAGAGTTATCCAATGGGCAAATAAACCAGAAGGCAGGACCACTTAAGGCCGGGGAACTAAGTAAGCAATAATGGTGTCTGGCGATCAGGAAAGGAAGTGTTTGTACAACATGGCCTAGCACTCTTTGCCACTCTGAATTAAATCTGCATGTAGTAATCAGACCTAAAAGAAGTGCACCAGTAAGTCAGGCCACTGGTTATCCAGCTCTGTACAAGTTTTGGTAAAGAAGGTTAAATGCAGTGTTTGGCATTGTATCTCAGCCTGGTTCATTTCTTCGTTAAAAATTCCCTCTGTAAAGAGTAAAATACAGTTATCTTGAGGTGGTGTCCATATTCTTAAGAATAGGAGGCACCGCCCCAAGCTCCTTTACACATACTAGCTCTTAAATACACAACTTGAGTAAGATTTATAATTCTCATTTCTATTATATGCTGCACATGGCTTATGATAAAGTGAACCTGCAAATGATGGCAAGATAGAACAAGTCTGCAGAAGTAAGAATGGCAAGTTAATTACAGAAGTTGGGATCCTATCAGTAATTTAAACCAAAGCATTTATTTGAAAACAAAATAAAACAAAACACCAATGCCCTCAGTCACCTTCTTCTTATTCCATTCCCATTTGCTCCAGAAGGAATTAATCTCTTTATTTCTCCTTACCCTTAAGCACTTTTATATATCTGCACATGGGTTAAAGGCAGTTCTATTAATTTCTTTGTTTGGACAGAAATTTCCTTAATTTACTATAATCATTACTGCTGTCACTATGCCAGTCCGGTATGTTTGGACTTCACAGATAAGTCTTGCAGTTTCCAAAACACCATCCCATCCTTACTGTGTTTATTCTTGAATGACTTTTCACTGGGAGATAGTATAATTATCTTTTACAATATAACTACAAATGGGATCCTAATAACAAGTTTACTGTTTGTTAATTTGTGTTAGTTATAGGTGTACTGTTATATTTTCCTGTGATATTTCATATCTGGTCTTGTGAACTGTTACTAGTATTTTTCTTCCATGTGTATTTTACCTACCAACTTGATTGTGAACTGCTTAAAGATAGAAACTGTGTTGTGTAAGCATTTCACGCATGCTAGCTCAATGAATGATCACAAATAATTGGGAATTTGGTTAGACATCTCATCTGAACAGTCCCTGCCCTGATACTACCCTGGAACATTCATCCCTTGGCCACATGCTTTGATGAGCACATGTCTGTGTCTCCCACTTAAGTACTTACATAAGATGCTACTGAGTACCTGACTTCAGACCTACAGAGTCTGTTTTTTTGTTGGTTTGTTTGTTTTTTGAGACAGGGTCTCAGTCTGTTACCCAGGCTAGAGTGCAGTGGCTAGACCTCAGCTTTCTGCAGCCTCAATCTCCCAGGCTCAGGTGTTAGCCTCCTGAGTAGTTGGGACTACAGACACAAACCATCATGCCCAGCGAATTTTTGCATTTTTCATAGAGACAGGATTACTCCATGTTGCCCCGGCTGCTCTCGAACTCCTGGGCTCAAGCAATCTGCCTGCTTGGGCCTCCCAAAGTGCTGGGATTACAGGCGTGAGCCACTAGACCTGGCCCCTGCAGAGTCTTTATCAAACAGGAGTGAATATTAGGAGACTGGGGAAGAATTCTCTTTGATTTTAACCCTGGTGTTAACACTTTAGCGATACAACTATGGATCCTCCAGGAAGACTATGTTTTTGCTGTATCAGTGCCACCTATTAGGAATTGTTCCATAAGAGAGCATGAGAAACTCTCTGGAGTTCAAAAAGTCAAAATGACATCCTTGCTAAAAAATCTCTTTATGGTTTGAGTTCCATAGTTACAACCAGGAATCTCTGGGAATTTGGTCTCCAAGCTATTCTCAGAGCATGTGTTGCATACATTCTGCAAGGCCCTTGGGGGATGGAGCAGGCCTAGTTTTCGGTTTTCAGCAGTGTTTGTTATCTTCACAGTCAAATGGAACACTGGAATGTGATATTTACTCAATTTTGCTCATTTTTCATTCAGTATTTATAATTTTTAATGTGGCAGGTCTTCTAAAAAACCAACAAAAAAGCTCTGATTTTGTGAATTTAGTTTCTATAACAAATGAGAGCAAGAAACTTCTCACCCCTGAACTCCATCCCTGGCTGTTATCCTTCACTTTGTGTTCTTACTCTTTCCTAAGTAAATAAGATACAACATTTATTGATCAGAGCATTTTATGGTTAATTCACTTTTCAATTTTCAAAAATACCATTTGGTTTCTTACCTACAGAGCTATAATACCAGAATTCACTCAGTATATGTGTAAGAATTACTGCTCCCATTTTCTGAAAGAAATAGAAATAGGACTAAGAGCAGTGATTTCCTTGTGTTAAAGAAAAATTATTCATGACACTGTTGAAGACAATAGAGAGGACTTTATTCAAGGGAGGCTATGTGAACAATACAAGGATGACTGCAGTGGAGTCTTGCAGTGGGGGAGAGAGATTGGACTGGGGTCTGACTCCGACAAGGACAAGTAGGGATTTATAGCCAAGGAGCAGGGTGTGGGGGTCAGTAGATGGAAAATTACTAAGTGGAAACTCAAAGGTAAGGGAGATTCTTGCTAGACCAACTCAGCAGAATTCTTGCTGAAGGCAGGCCAGGATGATTAGATGTCGAGGGTAATCAGATACCAAGGGTGGAGGATTTTTGTTAAACTTTAGCTGGATTCTTGCTCAAAATGGATTCTATAAGGACAGAGAGGGAAGCCCAAGGTCAGGCCCATTTGAGCAGGGGGCTCAGGGAAGTCTGATTAGAGTTAGTTTAAGGAGAGTCTTTGTCACCTGCTAAAAAGAAGAATTCGTTTTTATGGCTCAGAATAATAGTATAATCATAGCAAGAGATGACTTGTCTACATCCATTTTATAATAATTCAGAAATCTTGATAATTTCTTAAAAAAAAGAAGCATTTATCAGAGTCATAAATGTTGCTGTTTATATGCTTAAGTAGTAGTATATCAGAATTAACAGAATGGAACAATTATTTAATGTGCAGGATAGTATATTCCAAATTATTTCATATTATGGAAATCAAAAATATTCCATAGTCCTTAAGCCATGTCTTTTTTTTTTTTTTTTTTTTTTGAGGCAGAGTTTTGCTCTGCTTGCCCAGGCTGGAGTGCAATTGCATGATCTCGACTCACTACCACCTCTGCCTCCTGGGTTCAGGCGATTCTCCTGCCTCAGCCTCCTGAGTAGCTGTGATTATAGGCGTGCACCACCACATCTGGCTAATTTTGTATTTTTAGTAGAGATGGGGGCTTTGCCACGTTGGTCAGGCTGGTCTCGAACTCCTGACATCAAGTGATCCACGCCCCCCTCAGCCTCCCAAAGTACCTTAAGCCATTCCTTTTGAGACTCTGAAGAAAGCGTACGTTCCTAATGTTTTTGGTTTGGATTATCAGTTCATGGCAGAGCAGTGCCTTAATTGATCTTGGTCGTGACCCCTACTAGCTGTTCAATCATGAATCCTCCAGTACTTTTTATCTGAATAATATGGAGATCCTTTCTTCGTACTTTGTTAGACAACTTTTCTAGATTGGTTTCCAATAGTAGCAAAAGAGAAAATCCTTTAACCCATCTTTTCCAGAATTAATCTTTTCTGGTCACTTCATTTGCAAGAGTGAAGTGAATATTGAAAATACCGAAGTGAGCTTCAGTCATTTATAAGAATTGTTTAAAGAAGGCAATCGTCAATTACTTTTTTCCCATGGTTGTATTGCTGAGAGTAGTATCTGTATTAGTCTCTTAAGCAAGATTTTAAAGAATCCTACTGTTGTCCCCACCTTTATTTTCAAAAGATAAACTTAAAATTTACATTTTTTTTTTTTTTTTTTAAGAAGGAGTCTCGCTCTGTTGCCCAGGCTGGAGTGGCCGGATCTCAGCTCACTGCAAGCTCCGCCTCCCGGGTTCACGCCATTAAAATTTACATTTTTAAAAATTTTTTTAAAGTAAAATTTTAAATGACTCAACAGGCCATTAGATTCCATCTAAGGATGAGATTGAATTCGCGATCTCAGGTTCTCAACATACAATTGGCCTTACCTATTGTTAATGAAACTTGCCTGCATGTAGGGCTGCATGTTGCAGAACTTAAATGGATCAGTAAAACTATTTATAAATCCAGACACCTTTATGAAGATGTTTCCTTGGTTTCACTTATGTAGGCCTACAAAATGATCAGTTGTAAGGAACTGAAGGAAGTAAACACTTGAATGTACTCAAACGTCTAGGCTTTGCTGAACATTACATGATTAAAAAGCAGCCAAGTTCAATGCAGACTGAGAACTGCTGACAGTGGAGAAAATGAGACCCAGCATGGCAAATAATGTTTCATACATTGACTTGTAAGCCTGGTCTCCACCCTGTACTCAACCCCACTCTCACCCTGTTTTGGAGGGGAAAGGAATTATCTAGTTAAAAACTGAATCTATAGGACAACCTGTCTCTCCTGAGGCAACTGACTTATGCTAATTCTTGCTTAGCTGAGTTTCTTGAGTTTAGCAGAGGAGATCACTGTCACCCACACCCTCTTTAAATCACCCTCCTATGGGACCATTTCTACACAACAAAGGCCTCATTCATTCATTTATTCCAAAACATATTTATTGAGTGCCTTCTGTGTGTCAAGGACTCGCGCTTCAGTGGTGAATAAACAGATAAAAATACCTGCCCATCAGGAACTGATATTCTAGTGTGATTACTGCTAGGAGTGTGTCTGAGTTGAATTGAGGCACAGAAGTAGATGTGTCTGAGAGGCCTCAGGAGTTTGGTAATGGGGCTGTCCAACCTGTTTCTTTGTCCTCCAACAGGCTTTATTACCTGTGCGGGTATGGTAGTAAGTCTGTTTTGTGTTCCTTTAAAGGAATACCTGAGGCTGGGTAATATATAAAGAAAAGAGGTTTATTTAGCTCACAGTTCTGCAGGCTGTACAAGAAGCATAGTGCCAGCATCTGTTTCTGGTGAGGGCCTCAGGCTGCCTCTATTCATGGCCAGAAGGTGAAGGGGAGCCTGTGTGTGCAGAAATCACATGATAAGAGAAGCAGCAAGAGAAAGAGGGAAGATACCAGACTCTTTTTAACAACCAGCTCCCATGGGAACTAATAAATCAAGAACTCGCTCACCCCTGAGGGAGGACATTAACCTCTTCATGAGAGATCAGCCCCATGACCCAAATACCTCCCATTAAGCCCCACCTCCAACATTAGAGATCAAATTCCAACATGAGATTTGGAGGGACAAATATCCAAATCATAGCAGGAAGAGACACTCCCTCCTATGAAAACACAAATTTGAAGAACAGTTGTCTTCAGTGTTATACAGACTGCTTTATGATTGCATATAAGAGAATTCTGTTTATAATTTGGTCTAAAATTATAATGTCATGTCAGACCTCAATCATTTTAACTTAAGGCAGTTATTCTAGCCTTTGAATACATTTTTCCCCTGAATATTCGTAGTGTTGTGTGACAACTATCGAAAATATTTTAATATTCCATTTTATCAGTAAAACATATGCCGGACTTTTTAATAGGCAGAGAGTAATTTGGTAGTATCAGTCCTCTTATCCTTTAAAGTCCCTTCATGCTCTAGAATTTTAATTCAGTGATTCCTTGTAGAAGCTGTGCCTGCCCAACACAATAGGCAGAGATATTGCAGAGAATGTCATTTTGATACTCTGAGAAGAACATGTAATTCCCATCCCTTGATTTTAAATGCAATTAAAGAGCCATAGTTTTTCAGAAGAAAGAGTACTCTTCGGCCTAACGGGTAGTAATTGCAGAGGTTTGGTCCTTAATCTGTCTTCAGGGTAGTTATTCGTGGTTACTAGATGTTATAGGGATGTGCTTCTGAACATTGGTTTAGTTTTTATGGGTCTTGAATTTCAGATTGTGACATAAAACAGTTTTCTAGTACGTGGTGCCAGTGATTTAATTATTAGAAGCCAGAAAGTAATAGGCCATTCCTCATGTTTGCTGACGACCCCAGGCTAAACCTCCAAGCTGTATTTAGGACAGTGAATCGGGTTCCAGGGCTAGTTCACTCAGCCTTCAAAATGATTTTTTACCCAACCCAGTCTTCTCATGGGCCCCTTTGTACACATACCTGAAGTTCACTTGTTTTCTGTTTTTGAGGCACTAATTGTAACTACGTAATCAGATGTCAGTTTGGTAGTCTAGAAACTCAATTTGAAGAAAATGAATAATAATGTTGTTAGTCATATTCTTTTTAATGGTGTTTCAGGAAGTGTTTGAGATCGATGAAAGGGTACTCTTTTATGTGATCTAACGAAGAAGCCTCCCACAGTTGTGGGCAGCATTTTTCGAAAAGAGTAGCCAGGTCCAGTGAAAAGCAAATCTAGTACCATTAGTCTTTGAACTTTAATGGAATTAGCCAGATTTCCTGAAATAGTCCTAGAAGACTATCAAAAGCCCTAGGGGAGCTAAACTTGATCGAAAATATTATAGGAACTTGATCATATATAGCTTAGACCTCTGTAGCATAGGCTGCTAAATTTCCCAGGGGAGAAATGTCATCGGGTCACCTTTCAAAGAGTCATTGTTGATGGTTATGAATTCAAAAGATAAGCTTGAGGTTGAAGAGAAGTGACTTTGTGTTTTAGGGACAAAGTCTTAACAAAGTATTGTCTAAATTTGTATTTGAGGATATTAGAAATCCAGAAAACCACCATTTCTGGAACTATTCTGGGATGGCACTTTCTCAAGTTGGAGCCAAGAATGGTGGAATTATCAGAAAGCAAAGGATTTCTTGATGACTTGACCAGCAACTATTAGAGGACAGCCTTCTCAGTACTGAAGGTTGTGTTCTATATTTTCATCATCTGCTGGGTCCCAGGCACTGTGCTAACTTTGGGTATGTAGTGGTGAACAAAACAGATGTTCTCCCTGAATTTATGGAGTGGATAATCTAGTGGGGGTGACACACATTATTAAATAAGCAAATAAGCCAAAGTTTAATTACACTTTGTAACAGATACTATGAAGGAAAAGAGCAGATATGATTTGGGAGTGCTACTAGAGTTTTGGTCATAAGAGAAGACCTAAGGAAATGCATTTGTTTGATGGTTTACCAGTATTTTAGATGTAATTTCTGCTTTCACAGAACTTTAGTAAGCTGCACAAGGGAAAAAATACTCATCTTCTGTAATTCCTCCCAGTTTCTTAAGCCACTCAGCAAATGTTGACTACGGTTTTGTGGATTCATTTTGTGTTGTCCATTTTCCTTTAGGGAATCCTCCCTCTGTCTAATTTGGATTCAGAATCTAAATCTTTATGAGTCTGTAACAATACCTAGCCATTACCAGTCTATAGTCAGTGCTCATATAATTGTTGAGTGAATTAGTGAAGGTTACAAATTGAGTGTGGTTTCTCAGTTAGAAGTGCTCTCCCAATTATCTGAGGGAACCACAAACCTTCTCTTTTCCCATTATGCCCCTCCTTCTTAACACAAGTGTTCCCAGCATTCTCTCCCCAAGAGTAATACCCTATGGCCCCAGGGTTCCATCTATCTCTTTTCTACAGATAACTCCCAAACCTACAGGTTCTAACCCTGTTTTCTCTGCAGAGTATCAGTCCTCACCCCAATTTCTTACTGCTTGCCAGTCCTCTCCACTAAAATGTCCTCCTGAAAACTCAGACCTGTGTGTGCAACTCTTCTCCCTTTGCCTCCTTGAGTCTTTAGAGGTCACCTTCTCAGAGAGTCCTCCCCTGGTCCCTACACTTAAAACTGCAAGCTACTCTCCATACTCACTCCCTAATCACCTTCCATGCTTTTTTTCCCCCATAACACTTATTCATCATTCTCCACACTTAACTGATTTTATTTTCTATATCCACCCTCTCACTCTCTTTTTTTTATAAGAATTAAGCTCCCTGAGGACAGGATTTTTTTTTTTTCTGTTTTGTTCACTGCTGTGTCCCCCAGTGCCTGTCATGTGGTAGGAATTCACTAAATGTTTATTGAATTAATGAATATTTAATGTTCAGGCATTATATATATACATATATGTAATATATCATAATGCTTCTATTGCATTAGGAGACAGTGAACAAGTCAGATGTTTACACTGATCTGCACTGTCACTGTGAATGTAACAAATATGGACTGATCCAGGTGTTCCTGATGGTGACCCAGATATCAAGAGCATCTTTGACCATAGGTGATGTGATTTTCTGAAATGATACACAATTCTTGATTGAATTCAGACAAAAACCATACTCCCAGAAAAGTGGAATGGTGGTGAGAATGGATTCTGAAGCCATGCTGCTTAGGTTTGAATCTCTCCGGCCATTTGCCAGCTGAGAGGCTAGTCACATGATGTCTCCATGTTTCATTTCCCCATCTACAAAATAGGAATAATAATAATTCTTCCTCATTTAGGAGCTTGTTACAAGAGTTAGATGAGCAGTGTTTAGCACACAGAAACACTAAGTGTTTCTTAAGTAAATTATTATTCAGTAGTTTCATTCCTGGAAATTTAGGGTATATTAAACCCATGTAAAAGTACTTTATATTTAATTGTAAAACAGTGAGCTTCTAGACTAATTTAGTAATAATCAAATTTCTTTTTAACCTGCATAAATTATATGAGATACAAGACAGTTGTCATATGGGACTATCCCTGTGTGTCACAGAACAACCAGCAGCCCTGGCCCCTGCTCACTAAATTTTAGTAATACCCTTCAATCATCATGACCACTTAGAGTGCCCTGGAAGGTTGGTGGTTTTTACATACACTGTTCTAGTGAGGCCCATACATTTGTTCTGTGACATCATTATAGATCATCTATCTAGACAAGCTCTCCTTCTCTGAATCCTCATTGCCCAGTGTCCACAATACCCTTATCACAGTGAACAAATTCTGCTCTGTCACAGTTGAACTTGTGCTATCTCTTTTTTCCCCTCCCTGCCTTTGGACACTTCCCATCCTACATCTCTCCTGTCAGAGGAACTGTTTTTAATTTATTTCAGCAAAAGGAATACATGGTGGTGGCTAGAAGCTCTTTGCCCCATGCATGTATTTTCCCTTAAGCCTCCAGAAAGATTCTTCAGTTTGGAAGTACTTACCCCATCTGCAGTTTGACTGTTAACTCACTCAGCGTTCTTCCCACTTATGAGTGAGGGGCTCTAGTTTTACCACCCTCTCCTACCAGCTTCAATTTCACCCCACCTCAATTTTTGCCAGCCACTTCTTAAGGGAGCCAAACCTCATTTCTAAAAGTCTTTTAACATTATTCAATTAAATGGAACATTTATAAATTGGTTATAAGGGGAAAGATCAATATTGGAGTTCCCATGGAAGGTTTCTAAGAAGAAGTGGGCCTCAGAGAATTAATAGAATTGAACCAAGTAGAAAACTAGACTAGGCAGAAAAGAGCAGGAAAGGAGGGGGTTTGTTTGTTTGCCAAGCAGGGGAAAAAAATACTAACAGAAATGCAGTGCATGGTGTGTAGGGATGGTCAAAACCAGGACTCAGATTGAAAATTAGAGGTAAGAATGGCTGGCCAGGCGCGGTGGCTCACGCCTGTAATCCCAGCACTTTGGAAGGCTGAGGTGGGTAGATCGTGAGGTCAGGAGATCGAGACCATCCTGGCTAACATGGTGAAACCTTGTCTCTACTAAAAATACAAAAAATTAGCCAGGCATGGTGGTGGGTGCCTGTAGTCCCAGCTACTTGGGAGGCTGAGGCAGGAGAATGGCGTGAACCCGGGAGGCAGAGCTTGCAGTGAGCCAAAATCGTGCCACTGCACTCCAGCCTGGGAGACAACAAGACTCCATCTCAAAAAAAAAAAAAAAGAATGGCATAGTAGAGTTAACTTAGGGAAGTTCTTAGAAACCACAGTAAAAACATGGCATTCTGCCATTTCCTTGTTCATTGTATTCCCACTTCCCTTGTTTTTCCTTGCTTTCTTTCTTTCTTTTTTGAAGGTGTCTGTCATGGTCCATGCGTGAGTGGATATTTATTTACCTTCCATGCCCCACACATGCGTATCCCACACCCCAGGGGATTCGGGCACATATTCAGCAGCACTACCTGTCACCAGCCTACTTTACACAGAGAAAGGTACCTCTTTTTAGGATTAGTGTTTGATTCTGAATAGAAATCTCATTATTTATGCTTCTTTGCAAAGTACTGGTGAAGTCTTACCACTTTTTAATATTAAACTTTGTGTAAAATTTTTAGATATTTAATTGTTTATGGTCAAGGTTCTGGCTTGTGTGTTAGTCATCTCCCAGCTAACAGTCTCTTGGCAGGCCATGCTTAATTCAGTTATTGCATGTTAACAGGTTGTTCGAAATTCCACATTGCCTAGAGTTTTCCCACCTCCAATGTCCAGACACTTTTTCTGGCTTCTCCAACCCTTCTGGGCATTCAGAATCATAGTTTACTGCTCATGTTTGAAGCCATTTAGCTCTTTCCTTTTTATTTGCCTGATTAATTTTGAATTTGAATTAATCATATTTTATACCCTTTTCCTGACTCAGTTCAGTGTTTATCTCATTCTTGTTTACTCAGAAAGCCCAGAACATAAGATTTGAACCATTTTTGCAGTGCCCAAATGTGTGCTGATGGAAGAGTGAACCTTTAACGTTTTCACTCCAGTACTATTCCATTTGGTTCTATTTTTCCTAAATAAGTCATGGTCTTTTTTTCATTAAGTATACATTTACAAAAATGGTTCATCAGTCTGCACATAACTCAGCTCTCACAGTTCCCTGATCTAATGTTGACCATGTTCTGTTTTGTCATAAAACCCATGAGTTTACTGCTTTCTCTTTACTAGAGCCCTGCGTATTAGCAGTGAAGACCTGGTCCTTAATGAAAGTGTGTGGTCCATCCTCAGTGTTTCACATCCCTGCCTGTGTTTTCCTTCAGGAGACCTTCCTTTCCTTCCCATCTAAGCCAGAGTCTTCTCTGTTTCCGCAGTTAAAACTTGATCTGATAGTTTTTATTCACACTGACGGGCAAGTTGTAGGCAATGATTGAAGGTGCCTTTCTTCCCAGGGGTGGCCGGAACTCAAAGCCTTAAAGTAAAGGGTAGCAGGAGCTTCATCTGCCACGATTAAGAGGAGTTTCGGGGGCTCTCTGCTGCTCCTGGGTGCGTACTGGGTGTATAAACAAATGCCCAGCCACCCAGGGGAGGGACGTGCGAAGACCGTGAGTTACCATGAGCTGGTGGCCCTCCTTTAATTTTGTTAAAATTGTGTCCTCCTTGAATTAAAATCATTAGAGCCTCATCAGTAATGATGAGATTGCCTCACTAACTGTCCAAGGGTATTAGTACTAAGCTACCCAAAGAACCTTTTATAATGTCTCATAGAGTAGACCAGAGAATGTTGCTGTGACTCCTTTATCCTTTATAGAGGTGTGGCTGTGTTGGGACTCCTAATGGCATGTTACCCCAAACGCTGAACTGTCCAACTTGTCAAGGAGCTTCCTGACTTCAGCTTCAGGCATTCACATGCTATCTGGTAGAGTCGTCTTCTAGCAATGCTGATAGTTTGCTTGGTCCAGAATTTGTTACCTTCAGAAGAAGAGTGTGAGGAAGAGATCCCATTTTAAAGCCACCTAGACCAAACCTAGCCTGAGTCTCCTTCTGGTTGGGCTTAAGATGACAATGCCATTCCAACCATGGCTAGGAACTCCCGAGTCTTGGAATCAGATCACAGCTTTACATGTTCCTCAAAGCATCTGAGCTTATATTCCCAGGTTTTCCATCTCTTCTTCATATGTAAAGCTTTTAAAAACTCCAGTTATCAGTTTAAACTATAACAGGCACATGGGCTCTAATGACTTCTGCAGGTGGTTTGGGCTGTATTAGAGAACCTAGTCTTGATCTTAAACTGTCATCTGGATTCTGAGTTAATCCAGGAAACCCGTAAAAATTAGTAATGTGTATTGCATGTCTCTGATACATGTGTTTTCCATTATTTGGTCTTCCACAGTGCATGCGCATACACACACACACACACACACACACACACACACACACACACAGCCCTTCAGTTTTTCTAAAATGGGGAGAGAGGGACTATGGTTCCAAAAGGAAATGACTGGTGTGGCGCCTTGAAATCTGAACTTAGTCACGTGTTCTAAATGAAATGACTCCAAGCACATTAACAAGATTTCTTTCTTTCATCTCCTACTTTTTGGAAAACACTGTGATGAGAAACATTGGCTAACTTATAGACTTTCAAATGTATTTCTGTAAAGATAAGTAATAGCCATTGCAAAGCAGCTGTACTTGTGAAATTGGAGTTAAGCTTCCATAACAGTGGTCTTAAAGAATAGATAGGGTTAGGTAATACATAGCAGCAACCAGCTGTTCTTCATCCCTGCTGAGGCTGGGAAAGAAGGAAATTAACTTCAACTATAATGGAAGAGATTTTCAAGACTGGTAATGGGAAATTTATCATCAATGAAGACTATTTTAAACATTGGAACAAATGAGTGACCAACAGAAGTGGAGGAATTATGCATTCTGTTGGATTTAAAATATCATCTGCTCAAGGCACTTAGAATTGGTAGATTAGAACTGTCTAGTAATTTTTAACTTTTGGGGGTCACAGACCCCATTCAGAATCTGATGGCCCCTCTCTCCAAAAACATGCACACACAAAACTTTGCATACGATTTCAGGGAACTTACAGGCTCCCTGAAGTCTATAAATTAGACCCAAATTTAGGATACCCTGGACTAGATGATCTCCAAAATCCTGTTTTACCTCCCTAAGTGACAAGCTCCACAGCGTAGTTGTCCCGTACATGACAATGGAATCTGAAGATCAAGTGTCAGACTTTGGATTTTCTTCCTCCAGATTTGTAATGCTTGGCATGCTCAGTGTCAAAGTTAAAATTAAAAAAAAAAAAAAGTAGAATAGAAATAATTCTACATTTAAATTCAATTCTTTGTCTTGAAAAAGCCAAACATTTAATTTTAAAAATCATTGGTTGGCTGTGTGTCATCTTCGTAGAAAGGCAGTACAGAATGAGGCTGTTGCCAGCAGTTCTTCCCCAGCCCCACACCCCGCTCTGGATTCATGGATGAAAATGCCAAACTCAGATGCCTTGTTACCTACTCAGAATTCTTCCATGTTCACACATCTTTTTACTGTATTGCTGTGATTATTCAGCTGGGCTTGAAAAATATTATCTATTTATAATTTTCTCATCAGTTTTATGTCTAAGTTTCATTGACTACAAGTTGGAAAATGACCACCCAGAATTACAAATCAGGGAGTAATTTAGTCCTCTCCCTAAAATCAAAAGCTTTTATCCTTGTAGGAAGTAGGAGTGGAATATAGTCTGTGTGTGTATTTAAACTCATGATAATAGTTACCCCTTATGTAGAAAGCATGACTCCGCATGGTTTTCCCGTTCCCTCTGCACATACTCTCTAGCTCACCTTCAAGTTCTAGAGACTCCCTTTAATTCCATGTTGGAATTGTACTTGACACTTTGTGCCTGGAATCAGGAACTCTGGAAATAAAGATCTCCTCAATATGGAAGAGAAGTGATCTCTGGAAAAGAGTATAATTGTCAGATGTCTATAACTTCAGTTTTCACTGTACCTTGCGCTTCTAATGGCAAACCTTTACATTCGTAGTTGGAAGTGTCTTAATGAAGTCAGAAATATTACTGATGAATAGGAGCTAAGCACACTTGGCCAGTATCTCCTTACCATTCGCATGGAATGCCGGTCCTTTTGACAGTTGTTTCTTCCCATTGTTGAAGGCAGGAAGGAGGACTTAGGAATTCTCTGTATTCCCCACTAAAAACCCCTTCTGTTCCAGTTGCCCTAACCAGAGTAATACACTGCACGGAAAGCATGCAAGATATACGATGTCTGTGGACAGATGCTCTGTGGCGTTATTAACCCTGGCAGTTGCTTTAGCCCTTGTTTAGTCAATGGAGGTTGTTTGGGAGCTAGAATTGGGAGAGGACAGGCCATCCTGGCACCCCGCCCACCTGTAGCTCTGCTTAGTGACTGAGAGTCCCTTTGTACCCTTGAAAGTTTATTGACAGTTCACATGCCTAAAACACATTTCTCTCTTTCTGGGGCTGAAGCTTATGGCAGAGATGCACATTCTATTGAATATTTATTCTTTGTGTGTATTCCTGTCTGCAGAGAATGTGATCAATGGGCAGGACTACGAAGTGATGATGCAGATTGACTGTCAGGTGATGGACACCAGGATCCTCCACATCAAAAGCTCATCAGTTCCTCCTTACCTCCGAGATCAGCAGAGGAATCAAACCAACACCTTCTTTGGCTCCCCTCCTGCAGCCACAGAGGCAGCCCACGCTGTCAGCACCATCCCTGAGTCATTACAATAGTACCCTGCAGCTATGCTGGAAAACTGAGCGTGGGTCTGCCAGGCTGAAGAGCAGGTGAGCGAAATGCTGCTTTCTGCCTTGGTGGCAGGCAGAGAACTGTCTCATACTAGAATTCAAGGAGGAAAGAAGAAGAAATAAAAGAAGCTGCTCCATTTTTCTTCATCTACCCATCTATTTGGAAAGCACTGGAATTCAGATGCAAGAGAACAATGTTTCTGCAGTGGCAAATGTAGCCCTGCGTCCTCCGGTGTTACCTGGTGTAGATTTTTTTTCTGTACCTTTCTAAACCTCTCTTCCCTCTGTGTTGGTTTTGTGTTTAAACAGTCATCTTCTTTCAAATAATATCCACCTTGCCATTTCACTTATTGATTCATAAAGTGAATTTTATTTAAAGCTATGCCACACATGCATGTTCAAATGGTTTCCACTGATTCGATTTTTCATTCATTTAATGCAAACTCATTCTGGATATTGTCCTTATTTGAGAAAACACATTTCAAAACCAAAACGGCCAAAAACACTCCAAAAACAGTCAAAACAATTTGGAGCTTTCTAAAGGAAAAACTCCCAGTTGGTAAAGTTTATCTTTACTTAGGATTTGTGGCTCACACCTAAACAAAGGGGGTTAGGGAGTGTGTACAAATTTGAGAAAATAGAAGGGTAAGGGAAGGGCCAGTGGTGGGGTTTGAAGAGAGGAGATAGCTCCATTAATACACATGTTTAAAAGATGGAAAGTTTGATGTGATTGCAGTATGAGATTAAAGCCACAGCTATTGTTTATTTTGAGGACTCTAGGTCACCAAGTATCAGCACACAAACTTATATTTTCTCTTTACTAATCTGGTATAGGTCCTCATGGACCACAGGACAAAGCTTTCATTTTCATTCATTCTTCTATTGAAATTATACCAAAATCAGCTGAGGAACATGGAAGTAACTTTAGACTTAAACAAGACAAAAGCTTTTTCACTGGAGAATTGACAAGTATTTGCTCCTTAAAACAATCCTGATTACTGAATGTGGATTCTTGCTGAGGGAATGCATCCCATAATATGGCAACGATTTTCAGTTTCTCGAATGAAAAGACAGTGAAGGAATTAAATCTTTTGTCCTCCCATGGTTAAAAAAAACAAAAAAAAAGTTGTGTTCATTTGTACTGTACTATGCCTCTTTTTTTTTTTTTTACCATAGTAGACAATTATGTTTCATTTGATAAATTCATAGAAATGGATCTGAGACAGTGATGTCCTCTCTAATGTTCTGCCTTCAGTTTCTAAAGTGAGTCTTCCTCCCTCTCCTACAAAACTTTCCCATTTTTTGATGTAACTCATCTACAAACACTGTTTCTTACCCCCATTGACTTGCCTTTGTCAGATTTATTCTTGTTCCACACTATAGCAATCAGTTTCTCTTCTTGCTTGCAAGAAAGGGAAAGAGAAATTATAGCAACCTCTCAAGGATTATACATAGCTAGCTAGTTTTCTGCCTGTGAAATTAGGCCTGGCTCCTAAACAATTTTAAAGAACCATCAGCACTTCTAACTCTCTGGACTGGTGCCTCTTTGTCCAAGCTAGTTAAATGCTTTCCAAGGAAATCAGTTCAACTTTTGTGAGTGGGGGGAAAAGGAGGGCTTTATTGTTGTATGACCTGGGATTCTGGAGTTTGAAAAGTGCTAATTAACCTTCCTCTTTTTGCACATTACAAACTTTTTTAAGTCAGTGCAGCACTTCCCTTAGATTTGGCTATCCTGGGTGATTTTCAGACAAGAACCATTTTCCCTGGGGACCATTCTTCTAATGGGTGCCAAGGAATGTAAGGCAAATGCCCAGAAGACCTTCAGGTAACTGGGCAGCCTTATCATGGGATATTTCTACTGACTCTGCCCCTTCCCATTACTGTAATATGAATTAGCCACACCAGAGGCTATGACCATGGCTAGTAGACAGTGGCAACGTAGTCATCCCCAAGCTGCTCATCTGCTGGAACTGTCATACGTTATTATCATGGTCAGTGTAAACCTGGTTTGTGTGGGGTGGTTATAAATAGAGTTTCCCTCCTCTCCATGACATAGAATCACAGGAGAAGGACCTATCTCATGGCCTTGTTCTTAGCGCTTCACTTTTACTTCATCTCTCGATTCCCAGCTTTTTCTGTGATCATTTTACCAACTCCTCAGATGGAAGATTTTGGTTATGTCATATTCACCAACATTAGTCCCTGTCTTCCGGGTGAAAAGGTGGGTAGCGGTTGGGAGGGAGTCTCCACTGAAGAGCAGGAAGGTAGTAGCAGGCCGGCAGCCCTGCCACAGAACTAGGGGTGCCTGTGAGGTGCTGCCCAGAGCAGCCTGGGAGCTTTGCCTTCTTTTCTGTCTCACTATCCCTTCTGCTCTTTGTCATTGCCTGTTCTTGAATGGATCTTTGAGATGAGGGAACAGGATTCTCCTAAGGGTAGAGTTTCAGGAAATGAGTGAAAGGAAATTGACAAATGCAAAGAAGTAGTCTACTTTTTAAATTGCTGGCAAAGCTATAATGAATCCTAGGCACAATCGTCATTTTTATTTTAATGTTTGTATGCACAAGGCCCTTTAGGAAATAAGTTGCCATGCCAGATTATTATTATTATTATTATTATTATTTTGTGGTGGGATTGCCTTTTGGGGGTTGCAGCCAGAAATTGTGGGTAATATGTGTATTTTTTTATTTATTAAATTTTAAATGGGATTTTGCAAGCTTATTAGACAATTAGATAAACTCATGGAGGAGGCAGGTCCTCCTGTTATTAGATGATTTTGTGCTCTTTGAGCTGACAATGATACAGTCTTGAGAAGTAATGGTGGAGGCTGATGGGAACAGTCTTTCTGCAAGTCCCAAATTTTTAAGGCTTAATGGAAGTAAGTGGATGTTTCCTCATGTTAACTACTGAGTCAGATGTTAGGAGCTTGTCCCTTTGGGGTTGACTTATGTCCAGCAGTACAGGGACACAGCTTCGTTAGAGTGTTAGTGTCAACTAACTCCAAAGTTAGGAGTTAATGTGAAAGGATCAACCTTGAAACAAATCTGTTGTTTGCCATGCTTGTAGTATAGATATTTCACATTGAGTTTTGGGTGGGATTTGTGTTTTCACAAGTAAAAAATCCCCCATAATTATAAAACTCAGACCATAATTATAAAACTCAGAGCATCATCTAATTTAAAAACAAAAAAATGACTACAAGTTCCAGCACAAAACTGGCATTTCTTTGCCATTTCTTGCCAGTAAGAAGTAGACATGGAGGTATTTGAAAGCAATGTTATGTGAGTCATTCTTAAGCGTTCCAAGTAAATTTAGAAACAGACGAGGAACTTGGGATTCAAATTGATTTTTCAAATCATTTTTTAAAGAGACATCATCCTGATTAAATCCTCTTGGCCTGACCCTTCCTCCCCAGTGTGTATTCCCCAGTAGTCACCGCAGCAAGATGCTGGTGAGACTGCCGTGGCAGCATTTAACATTGTTAAAACTGGAAAACTCTCAAGCTCTTTGCCACTTTGCTACGATTTTTTGATTCTTGCCATTTTACTACGCTCAGGTTGTGAAACTTGACAGAAATGTATTACAGGAAAAACTTGTAATTGTATTTGACTTTCTAACACATTGCAAAGTTTCAAAGTGACTTTCACTTTCAACAACATATTAGAAGTAACCACTTTTGCTTTCACAGCCTGAAGAGCTAGAGCCTGATCCGATGCCCCCTTTCACTCTGAAGTCATGGGAAATTTTCCAGCCATGAAAGCCTTCTTTCCACTGCATACTGATGGGCTGACTCAGCTTCCTTCAGCTGACTGAGATCTTTTCATTGGCTATTTGCTATTTCATACCAAGTAACTATTGGCTATTTCATACCAATTAACCTCTTAAATAAGATTGTTAATTGCCAAAATTGATAGACACTTATTACCATCTGTGGACTCCATATACCTTACCAAAAATGTTATTTTCATCAGTCTTGAGTCGTTCTAACTTACAGAAATTAGGATTGTTGCGCTAATATGAATACCAATTATAACTTTTAAAAACAAGAATAAAGCCTAAAAGATAGAGAATGAAATATAAGAAATGTTCATTCCCACCCCTAATAACATTTGGAAGTGAATATTCCCATTTCCTTCCACCCACAGGGACTGGAATTGATTTTTAATTTTCTAGGAAACAATACTGGACTATCCAAAAAGATGTTGCCAGAATCCGAAAGGAACTATGCTTGTAAAAGAAAAGCAGTTTTCTCCTACCTAAGAAAAAGAAAGTAAAGTGTGTTCTGTTCTTAGCTTTTTAATGACTAAGCTTAAAACAGTTTATTTTGGGTAAGACTAGAACTTTGGGCAGTTTGTTCTAATATCTGTGTTATTAGATGCAGTCGAATTTATGCAAAGAAGAATGACAAAGGTATCTGATTAGGAAATTTGATCTTACGTATGAATCCATGTCATGGCCAGCCACTGTCACACAGTAGGTGCCATTCTCAACATATTGGTTTGCTAACTTTAAGCATTAGGGATTTAGCACACTAAAATACTTTTAATTATTATTAGGCTTGGTAACTAAGGAGTAAATAAATCATAGTTTATCATTTGCCAAGGCCAACAAACAACACTGTTGTGCTGTTTGCTCTCAATGAAGTTGAATAAACCAGGAGGCTTGGCATATCCCCTTTATGTTAATCCCAGCTAGAGATTAGCAGGTTGACTTTCACAGCAATTGTATATTGGTCCATTTTAACTCATACTTGCCATAATTTCCAGGCCAGTCACCAGGACAGAGGAGATGATGGGGAAACAGAACTTTAGATGAAAACTACTATGCACTACTAGCCTTTGAGGCACTGGTTTCCTGTTACCACTTTGGCAAGTATGGCTGGTCTAAGTCCAGTAGGGCTTCATCCATGGAGCCGTTAGAACTGAGGAGGGAGTGTCAGAGATACCATTTCACCAGGATCTTTTTGCTCAGGTTGTACGCATGCCAATTGAAGAACGTGTTAAAGATGAGGAGGAGAGATGTACCATTCTCTCCCTTAATAATGATGTTGGTTTGCAAAACCTAAAGAAATAATAACAGCAGACTATTTCATACTTTCAAGCAAGTCTTTATAATATAATACCTGTTATTTCTCTAAAATTCAAATAAAGAATTTTTAAACTTACCTTGTTTTATTCTGTTTGTAGACAGAGAGAAAAAAGCCCCCAAATGAATCTTCAGTGTTGGGGGATTAGTAATGAGAAAGGAAGCCTGAAAAGCTTTGTGGCTTGTGTTACTGTTAAGATGAAACTGTTGAACTATTTTCCACTCTTCTCCCAAGCCTAATTAAGTAAAAATTTCCTTTATTTAAGTGTCCAGATATTTAAACTACAATCTTATCGAGGAAAAAAAAAAAATCAAAAAACCCATATTTTATCTTTCTATGTCTTCAGGAAACTGGGTTACTCAGTCACACATCTTGTCCTCACCAAAGGCCTCTTCCTAGCTTGCAATGGCAAATGCCACCACACTTGAAACTAGTCACTGCAGACTGACAGCAAGGGATCCGTCCAGGAGTAATTAATGCAGGCATTTGCTGAACACCCAATGAATGCCTCCGACACTGGTTTAACTATATTATCTTATTTCAATCTTCTCTACATCCTATTTTGTAAGATGGTTATTAATAAGTAATGGAGCTGGCCAGGTGCAGTGGCTCACGCCTGTAATCCTAGCACTCTGGGAGGCCAAGGCAGGTGGATCACTTGAGCTCAGGAGTTCGAGACCAGCCGAGCAAAATGGTGAAACCTTGTCTCTACAAAAAATACAAAAATTAGCCAGGCATGGTGGCGGGTGCCTGTAATCCCAGCTACAAGCTACATGGGGAGCTGAAGTGGGAGGATCACTTGAACCCAGGAGGTGGAGGTTGCAATGAACCGAGATCACACCACTGCACTCCCGCCTGGGCGACAGAGTGAGACCCTATCTCAAAATAAAAATAAAAAATAGTGGACCCAATATTTGGGCCCAGCCAATTATGTGAATTATTCACCACTATATTATTCCACCTCCTGATACATAGATCTGGCATAAGTTCATGCCCTAAAAGAGCTCACAGTCAGCCCATGGAGCCATATACATAAATTACAAAATGACAATAACATCAGGGTTCTCTGAGAGGCAAAACTGCATTTGTTTCAGAAGATACTTTAATGGACTTATTTAGAAAATGAGACCCACCACCCCCCGCCCCCCGCCATCTAGAAGAAGACCAACCTCAAATCACCTCTTCTGCAGAGAAAGTTAGCAGAGATTGGAGGGTAGAGAGTTGACAGCAGAAAAAAGGAATGGGACCAAGCAATAGGGCTGGAGACTAAAGCCCCTGAGGGGAGTGTTGTGAAAAGACCCCCTGGTGGCAGGAGGGCAAAGGACTTTTACAAACTGTGATGCTGAAATGCAAATCCTCTTCATTGCCCCAACTCTTCAGTAAAAGCAGATACACAGTTTTGTATCAATGTTGCCTTGGGAGTGAGAGACTGAGGATGGGACTCAATGTGGTATAACTAGTGAAGAAAAAGACAGCACAGCAAGATAATTCATACACTGAAGTGTCAGTGGACGTCAGGTGAAATAGGGCAATAAAAACTTGCTTCAACCCCCACCCCCCACCCTCAATCTTTATGGCATTGTCCCCCTGGGACTTCTCACTCTATGTGGGATATGGTTCAAGTCAATTTTTGAATCTCAAAGGGTAACCACAAATGACATTTGGGTTATATAATACATGGTATCAAAAATAGAGGGCTTCTTTAGCATTTACCCTGTAATTTACCTAACTGGTCCAATTTTGGTAGAGATTTAAATCCCTTCCAATGTTTAGCTCACCATAGGAAACCTATAGCATATTTCACTCCATCATATTCATTCAGCATGATCTGTACAAATGCCTAAAGAGAACCCTGCTCTTGGTTCAGTTCATAGTAGGAGCTGATGCTTATTGAAGACTTAACCTTCCAGGCATCATGCTAAGACTTTACAAGCATTAGCTCATTTGAGCCTTGCAGCAAGCCTTCATCATCGACATAATAATATTAATACCCATGTCTGTGAATTACAGATGAAGAAATAGTCACAAGAGATTAAATAACTTGCCCAGGATCTCACAACTAATACATAGCAGAGTTGAGATTTGAAATTAAGTCTGTCATGATTTTAAAGCCACATTCTTTCTACTATGCTACATCATGGTTCATCCTTTGAAGTCATAAAGAGACAAATGAGCGAGGAAGAAACCAAGCCACACAACACGGGCAACCAGGGTGTTGAAGCATGTTCAGGAAAGAGGGAGAGTCGCTAAGAGGCAAGGTCCAGCAGTACCCAAGGGTTTTCTGTGAGTGACTCAGAAGGCATAACCCAATGCTGGCTGCATGCAGAGCCCATGCTGGGCTGCTGCACCAATTCTTCTAGACCTCAGTCCTTGTCTCCATCTTGGATGAGTTTACCCAGTGGAGTGGATACAAGCTGGTTCCTCCATAATTGAAGATCCTAGGCTCTCCCAACTCTCCTACTCTACTCATACCCAAGAGCCCACCCAAGTGTGGCATCCAGCTCCATCCCAGGATGTATCCACCGTCTGCCTTGTGATTACAAGTTCTACTTCTATAGAAAGTTTTCGTTACAGAATTAACTGCTGCTGTGGATGCTGGACTATGAAAGAGAGATGCTTATGTAAGAGATCACTAATCTTCAGACTCAAAATTGAAATGGTTTGTTTCAGAAGTGAAGGACATATCTTTAAAATAAATACAACACACTGTATTAATAAATGGATCATCTTGTAAGATTGAGTGCAGCAGTGTCAGTCCTAAAAGCTGTATCCATTTAGAAGGGGGACCTTGCCAGGCTAACAGAAAATACTGTTGCCAATTATTTACGGTATGGTCCATATTTCTG
Source organism: Piliocolobus tephrosceles (assembly GCF_002776525.5). NCBI lineage: Eukaryota > Metazoa > Chordata > Mammalia > Primates > Cercopithecidae > Piliocolobus > Piliocolobus tephrosceles. The sequence continues at coordinate 99,570,064 of NC_045434.1, forward strand.
CAAACATCAACTGGGTACAAAGGAAGAACAGAGAGCCTCAAAAGCCATCTCAGATGCTCCTTCCCTAGGTGTCCTGCTTGACTTCTGAAGCCTCCGAGGTTATCTCCATTGCCTGAGCACCTCATGGAGCTTCGATTCTTGGGCTGCATTTCTTCATAGTGGGCTAGAGGCAATGGCCCTGGAATTTAAACCTTTGCCACCAGTTCTAAGTGTTGTGTGAAGTTCCAACATCTATCATGGAGCTGTGGGAAACCATGTAGATGATGAACTAGACAACATCCTTGACATATCCTTCACATGTCTAGAGACATGAGTGATGTCTCTTCCCTGGGACTCTGTGGTCACCCTTCTGTCCCCACAGAAGAGTAAAGACCATTTCCAGGCGAGGGTAAGATTTCTGGTCAGCCTGAAAAAGAAAGTTCAGTTGGACACAAGCTGCTCTCAGGAGAGTTTGGGGGTGGGAAGTTCATGGCCAGCATCTTTGTCATGAGCCCAGATCTCACCCACTCACTTGGCTGCTGGCCCCAGGACATCAAACAATCCATTTCGCCATATTGTCTCTGGTTTTCTGGTGCTGCTGGAATTCTCCTCTGCTAAGCCACTCGTTCACATCAGATCAACACGTTGCCCCTTTCAGCCTGGCAGCCTTTAGGAAGACAGAATTACAGCAACCTCCACACATCCAGCTAGGCTGTTTCCATCAAATCGCCAGCTTGGGGGAGCTGGAAATTCATCTTAATTTAGACAATATGAGCAGGAAAGATGCTGAAACACTTACTCTCTTGTTTTAAATGGCTCTACAGGTCACCACTTAAGGGAGCACAACTAGAAGCACATTGCAAGTAGCAGCATGGTTGGGGCTGATTCCGTCTTCCCAGGATTTATCATCCAGCACAAGTGAGCAGGGCACAAACAGTCCAAAGAAGGAAAAGGCCACTCATAGAAAGATTGTTTTTGTCGCCATAGCAGCATCTCATACTTCTCCTTTCCTAACTCTCATCGCCTTTGCAATTACCGTTTAAACATTTATCATCCCTGTGGGACAGTGAGCTCCAGAAGAGCAGGAACCGTACTGATGTCTTGAATTTGATTTTTTTTCTCTAGTAGTGCTGTGGATATAGTGTGCTTGGGGCATGGTGGTTTGGGCATTTTAGGCTAAATCAGGATTTCGTTGAATTATTGAGCATTTAGAAAGCCACAAATATACACTGTCTTTTCAGGAGTGTGCATGATAAACTGGCATTTGTCACACTGCACTAGCTACCGCACCCTATGCGGATATTCACAGGGCACAGAAGTTGCAGGATGTGCGATGCCCAATGCTGAGGCAGGACTGCAAGGGAAACAGCAGAGATCCCTGCCTTCCCTTAAAAGACAAGGCATCATTAGTTTTCCTCTTCCCCTTTTCATTTCATCCTATTGCTTTTTCCTCTGACTTCAGTCCGTGGCATATTAGAAATGGGCCTGGAAAGAGGATGTAAACCAGCAAGTCTGCAAGTGGGGCCCTGAGACTGCAGCAGCACCTCAAAACTTGTTAGAAATGCAACTTTCCTGGCCCCATCCCAGACCCATTGAGTCAGACTCCGAGGCTGGGCCTAGTACCCTGCGTTTCAGCAAGCCCCCCAGAGGACTCTGAGAGGGGCCTGAGAAACACCCGTGTAGTTCCCTGTCAGCAAGGCTGGAGGATGGGAAGATCCAGACTCCAGCCAGAGGGGAATCTTCCCCTGGCTGCTATTGTTGGGGTGAGTGGGAATATCAGGATCACCTGAGGTCAGGAGTTCAAGACCAGCCTGGCCAACATGGCAAAACCCCGTCTCTACTAAAATACAAAAATTAGCTGGGCTTGGTGGTGCGCACCTGTAATTCCCACTACTTGGGAGGCTGAGGCAGGAGAATTGCGTGAGCCTGGGAGGCAGAGGTTGCAGTGAGCCGAGATCATGCCACTGCACTCCAACCTGTGCGACAGAGCTAGCTAGACTCTGTCTCCATTAAAAGAAAAAAAAAATTGTGTGTGTGTGTGCTGCCTTTTTGGAAGTCCACAGGAGTTACATCTTCAGTATCCACAGCCTCCATTCCTGCTGCTGCTGCTGCCCTGGGTAGCTGCACTCCCAGCTGAAGGGCCTGAATCAGGCCTGTGGATATAGTGTGCTTGGGACATGGTGGTTTGGGCATTTTACGCTAAATCAGGATTTCATTGAATTATTGAGCATTTAGAAAGCCACAAATATACACTACCCTTCCAGGAATGTGCATGATAGACTGGTATTTGTCACACTGCACTAGCTACCGCACCCTATGCAAAAAGAAAAAGAATAAAAGAATTGATTAAGGAATCAGATGCATGCACTCAGTCGACTCAGCCACCATCCAGGCTCGGGGGCTACATCCAGGACGAGAGGCAGAACCGGCTGCTTGCTCCCCACAAGTCCATGGCTCTCCTAGGCACTGAACTCCTGGGAGCCCCTGCTTTGAACCAGCACCCTTTGCTGTGGGACCTGGAACAGGTCTTCACTGGGTGGCTGGGAGAGCCCCCAGCGCTGGGCAGGGGCACCCCAGAGAGAATGCTCCTGGCCCCTCCTTCACAGCTCTGAAGACAAGGTGTGTGCCCCAGGCTCCATGGCAGAGTTGGCTAAAGGCTGGAACCCCCTTCACTTCAGTCCTAGCTCGGTGGTTCTTAAACTCTGCTACACTTTGAAACCACCTGGGGACCTTTAAAAAATACTGGTGCCTGGCTCCCACCCCGACATTCTCACTGAATTGGTGCAGGGTGTGACCTGGGCATAGGAGTGTGAACATTTCTCCAGGTGATTCTAATGTGCAGAAAAGCTCGGGAACCAATGAACACTGTCTTTCGAGGCCTAGTTCTGATGTTTACAGAGCGACATCATCCTAGAGGTTGAGGGTGGAGTAGGGTCCCTGAAACAAGAAAAAGAAAATGCGTTCAGATAATGAAAGTCCAAACCTAGCAAACAGCTGGGAAAGAAAGGAGGGGAGAGAGGTAGGGGTAGGGGCTGGAAAGTGCTGGATTCACTTGTGGAGATGATGTCAGACATTCCTCTGCGATGTTAGAACGGGGAAATGCATGAAAATAACCATGGCTGTGAAAATGGAACTTTTTGGGAAATGGCATATTCTTGGAAGGAGAGGGAGCTGGGAGAGGAGGGACAGAGGGGGAGAAGGAGAAGAGGGAGAGAGGAGAGGAGTTGGCAGGGAGGCCCTGGCGCAGAGAGAACAAGAGGGAGAGTCTGCTCCCAGACCTCAGGGAACTGGAAAAACAAAAACAGAAACAGAAAGACGTGAAAAGAACTGCAAAGGAAAGGAGAGAAGGTTTGGGTTGGGTGAGGAATGGGGGAAGAGGATAACTGCTGACCCCGAAGAAGCCTGAAGCAACAGAAGAAACGGTAAATCAGGAGGGAGAGAACAGCACACAAACAGCGGGCCTGCCAAAGCCACCCCACTTCAGGCTCTTGGACCAGTGGGAGGCTGAGTGCACCCCTTCTTACGACAGCCCTCAGGCAAGGGAAAAGACACTACGGTTTGCCTATGTGTTCATTCCCTTCCGTCCTGAAGGTTCTCTCCCCTCCAGACTTTGCAGAGTTCCTAGAGAAAGGAGCTCTGGGTCTGTGGCTGGAAAGCCAGACCCTCCCTCTTTGAAACCTCCCTGCTGGGGAGAGGGCTTGTGCTGCCATGGCAGCTGAGAGGCAGTGCCCCAGGGACGGGCAGGCGAGTTGTGGTTGCAGGCCTCTGGCTCTGTGACTGTTGGGGTGGAGGCGGCTTCCCCCTCTCTAAGGCTGGCACCAGCCTGAATCTTAGATCTCACTCTGATGGCTTCTCTCAGGGAAAGACATCCAAATATTGAGTCACAGAGGGAAAAAAAAAAAAGCTTTGAAGACAAAACCAAAAAAAATTATACAGGTTCTTAAATTCCTAGAGGAAAGATTTGACTCCAACTTTGTACAAAATCAGGAGACGGCTCACAAAGGGGGTGTGATTATAACCCACCTGCTATGACAAGCCATCAGCAAAGTCAAAATACCAGCCCGTGATATGGCCCCTCTGCTTCTCAGTGTGCCCTGGGAGTGGGCAGGCAGGTCCCATCTTCGCTAGTGGGACAGCAAAGGGTGCAGCAGTATGAAGACCCTCACCAGCCCAGCCTGCGATCAATGCTCCCCACCAGCGGAGCTGTTTTCCTGACAGTGTCAAGATAGGTGAACCTTTTGGACTTATTCAAAGCTAATGTCAACATCAAGTGCTTCATGACGCTGAGTGTATCTACCAGCCAGTTTCACTCTTCTGCGGCATGGCAGGCCCCTCGGCACCTGGGCTGAGGCTGTCCTCTCCCCCGGACTGTCCTCTCCCCCCACAACTGCCCTCTCCCCCCACGGCTGCCCTCCCACGCAGAATGTCCTCTCCCTCAGACTGTCCTGTCCCCTCCCCTGGACTGCCCTCTCCCCCTGGACTATCCTCCCCCCATGACTGCCCTCCCTCCCCAAACTGTCCCAAACTGTCCTTTCCCCTGAACTGTCCTCTCCCCTGGACTGTCCTCTCCCCCCAGACTGTCCTCTCTCCCTGACTGTCCTCTCCCCAGGCTGTCCTGCCAGCTGGGTTTCAGGTGCTCTGGGGATTCGTAGGACAATGCTTTGTGCCCCACAGCAGAGAGCCGCCTTGCATGCCTTCATACAGCAGTTTCCTGCGGAAGAGCGGCCTGGGGCCTCCGCTCCTCACTGCCTGACTGAACTCCCTTCTCTCTGAGCTGCTTCATGTCCATCCTGACCAATGGCATGGCCTCACAGAGGAACAAAATGTGGACTGACTTCCTCAGAGTGAGAAAGGCGACAGAGCCTGGGGTCAGCGCCAGCTACTGGCCCTTCTCTTTCAAGAGAGAGGAGAGAAGTTAGGATGGGACTCACCCTGGGTATCCAGGGTCCTGTCTCCTGCAGAGCTGCAGAGAATAGGCCAGTGCGTTCTGCAGGAATGCCGTAACCCCAAGGGCATACCAGTGAAGGCCCTTTCTGTTCTGAAAACGCGCCACAGCAGGCTATGGCCGCTCCATAACAGAAGTGGTTATTGTGAGGTGAGGGAGTCAGCGCAGGGCCAGGGTCTTTCGGGGGTGGAGGGGAATTCCACTGCTAGAAGAGAGGGGCAGGGTGACCTAGGGGCCACTGGGCCCTGCGGGGGTTCCAGGGGCTGTTGAAGGGTCAGAAGTCCTTCTGTGTGACTGGAACTGGAGCTCTCTGGTGGCAGCCCACATCAGCCCTTCAGCCCCTCTGCTCTCCTGGCCGTGCTGTGACAGGGCACAGAGATGTCCTCCAGCAACCAGGCTAAGGAGGAAAGCACACACAGGCGTGAGTAGCTGGGAGGCGGCCAGATGCCAAGCAGGCTAAGACACAGGTGCGGAGGCCCAAGGGAGAAGAAGGGGGAGGAGAGGATGGGACTGGGGCCTTCTCACGGGAGGTGGGCTTTGGTTAAGGCCTAAGGGAGGGGGAGAGGTCAATCAGGTGGTGACTGGAAAAGGATGCCTGTCCAGTCATGGCAGGGGTGAGAACAGCTTGAGCACAGGCAGGGAAGAGACAGGAGCCAGCACAGCCTCCTGGCAAAGGCCTCTTGGGCCCTGGTGGGAGTAAAGCTGATGGGTAGACAACTTTCTGCATTCAAGTACCACTTCAATGTGAAATCGGTGTTGAATAACCCTCTGAGGGCTCACATGGTTCCTTGAACTTGGTTAGCCCTGTCTCAAGAGAGTCATGCTGGAGGAGGTCCCTAGGAGGAGCTACGTGGGTGTCAGCCTGCAAAGTGAGTCTGTTTCTTTGGAAGTCATAGAGCATCGCTCTTCCTCAGTGAGCAAAACACACCTCGTGTCCTCAGAGTCCTTGAGCCCAGTGGCCCTGGGGTGCAGGAACCCCTCCCAGAGTGCTCTCGAAAGGAGTCCATCTGGACCCTGAAGCTCTTGTGGGTCCTCTCAGTGGCCCTTCGACTAGAGGAAGAACCAGTGTTGACACTTCCCAATGGGATCCACATGTATTGAGCCCTCCTATGAGCCTAGGGGTCTACACGGCCTGTTCCTCCTACACAGCTGGCTGGATGAAGGGTGGATATGGTCAGTCCACATGCTCAGCATGGACAGATGAGCTGAGCCCTTCAGGGAGTCTGAGGGGGACAGTGAGTCATGGATGCTTGAGCTGGGGCAGCTTGGGGAGGCTCCTTGTGCTGCTGCTAAGCAGGAGTGAGAGAGTGCTCTGAGGGCCCTGGGCACTTTGGGAGGACTGACAGGGTTCCTGAATTTCCTGTCCCGGTCCCTGAGAGGAGTGTGAAGCCTCACTGAGTATCTGTGGGACTGCCTGAGGCACTCTTACAGCTAGCTTCTCTTTGAACCAGGCTGAGTGGGTTTCCAATCTCCACAACCAAGACATCCTTGATAAGCACACAGCCCTTGGGCCTCTCCTACCCTCTGGGCTCAGGGGGGAAAGCCGGCTTATCACAGAGGTTGGAGGGTGGAGCTGGGGTTCTTCTGAGGGCAGCTGGCAGACCTCCCACTTTTCTCTCCAACCCCAGACTTTCCTTTCCAACCCCAGACTTTCCTCTCCAAACCATAACTGAAGTTGCTGTGTGACTCTGGGAAGTTCACCAGCGTTTTCCAGCCCTTTCCTGGCATCTGCTGCTGTTGGCCATACTTTAACTCCCTCAGGCACTGCCAAATTTTCCTTGGTGTTCCAGAACCAGGCAGGATCTTCCAGAAGAGAGAGCTCAGCTGAGGTCACATGGAAAATAACCCCAGAGCAGGGCCTGGTCCCAGGCTTCCTCAGCCAACCTCCCTTTGTTCTTGTTCATCCTCTCTCTCTCTCTCTCAACTGGCTTGTCTTACCATGGGTCAAATTGCATTCCCCTAACCATAGGAATACTATGCAGTAAAAGTTTGATGCAACTTGTCTGCATCTAATTGCTCTGGGAAAGCTTTAAAAGTAGAGAACTCCAGGGATTCCGTGCCACGACGACGACATCTTTGTCACTGTTGACTTCCAGACTACAAGCCCTTCCAGTGGGAAAACTCGCAGCACAGACAAACCTTGCTTTACACCATAAGGCATTTCTGAAGAGTCACAGATAATCTGCTCATTTATGTTCTGCCTTATTCCAGAAAAAAAAAAAAAAAAAAGAAGAAGAAAAGTCACAGCATACACCAAGGCAGCAAACTAGAGATAAAGGAACATTAAAAAAACAAAACAAAACAAAACAAAAAACATAAAATAGAACCAGGAGAGAGGCAAAGGCAACATGGACACCATCGACATCTTACATGCTTGCTATGAACCTTAAACTTTCCAGCAGGTAGGAGGAAAAGAGAAATTCAGTTAAATGAAGAGTTGTATATAAACTGAACTTTGGAAAATTGAATCATATTTCAAATATATTAGTGGAAATGTTTTTAGTGGACATCTGGTTTTGTTTTTTGGTTTTTGTTTGTTTCTGTCTGCTCAGCAGCCCTTCACTGGGGGAACTGGCCCTTCCCGACTTGGTGTGATTAGGGCGGAGCTGTCAACCACAGAATCCAACCCTGGTGACAAGGTGGTCTTTGGACACAAGCTCACCAACCAGACTCTCTCCTAAAAATTTCTGTCTTAAATGGAGACAACTGGGGGCTATGCATGGCTGAAACAGAAGCTCCCATGAAGGTATCTTCAAAGAGAATGTCCTGCTGCCCAGAGCCAGCCTGGTTCTTTGCCTTCCCATGGCCTGATTTTCCAGGTTTTTCTTTGAGTCTGTGAACTTCCCAGTATCCTTCTAATAAATTCCTCTTTGCCTAAGCTAGAAAAACTCTATTTCTATTGCTTACAACCAAGGACTACTAAAGGTATGATGCTAATAAGTTCATAAGGAATAATAGAATGCTCTCAAACAGCAATGTTCCTTCTGTGTTGTCTTCTTGGAAAGTCATAGTCCAAGACCTTTTCTTGGTGCCCATTTGTGATTTCATGACAGTTGGGGACAGACTGAGAAAGTCAAGTGTTGAGACTTGACTGAGAAAGTCAAGCGTTGATGGAGGAGGCAGGGAAAACGACCCGGCTGTTGAGGGTGCATGGGCAGCCACACAAAGCAAACAAAGCTGGAGCCCTCAGTCAGGAGGGCTGAGGTCACCCACCAACCCACCCAGGATCAAGGCCTCAGACACTGAATATTGTTCGTCTGTGCTCAGTAAAAACCCCAAGTGGTCATATTTCCTGTTAATTGTATAACGGGTTGAGAAACTGGGCATAATTCTGTGTCTCTTGCTTTCAAGTGGGGAAATAGCCCATTATCCTCACTGAGACCTTGGCGATACAAGATGAACAGAACATGTCCTGGGCTCACAGATGACCATGGCGTGGAGACTGTTGGCCTCTGCAGTGATTCTATATTAAGGGTGGCCTGTACTTCTCAAGCTTCAACTTCCTGAGTTCCAGGAACCAGATCCACCTGGTCTGTGGGCATTGCACTACAAGTCTGTGGGGAGGTACCCTTGAGAAAAGCACTGTTTGAGAATGGCTCCCCAAATACAGACTGCAGGAGGGCCTGTGACTTTGGTCAGGTTCCTGTTTGGGAAGGCACTCATGTGACCTTGAATTTTGTAAGACCAAAATGAATTCCTTGTTCATTCATTTATTCATTTAACAGATCCCTAATGAGCAGGTTTTGTGAGTCAGGCTCTGTGCTAAGAGCTGCGGAGAGTCCCTGGTGAATAAGGAACAGCCTCTGCTTTTCCAGAGAGAGAAACTTCACTGAACTGATTAGATTTGTTCACAAATACATGCAAAAAAAAGACACATGTAGTTGGTGCCATGCATGGTAGTAAGGGCTACTGTTGCTCCGGCTAGGGAATCGGACAAGACTTTACTGGAGCTGGACCTTGAGGACAGTCTAAGGCGTCAAGAAGGGCAGGGTGACTGAGAAGGCATCCTAGGAGGAGGGAACTGCCAAAGCATTATGGGGTGTAAGAGTGGGAGTTTTCAGCCAAGGCCTCAGGAGATGCCAGATCTCACATTCCAAAGGATGGGCCAGACCGCAGGCAACATTCACCAAGAAGGTGTCCAGAAACCGATTAGAGACTTTAAAACCCTTCAACCACATAAAGAATGTAAAAGAATTGAGTTGGAAACTTTTTAAAAGAGGATGTTAGAAGAGGATTCCTCTGGAGAGAGCTTTGTGAAATCACACCCCTTCCATCCTGGGGTGGGATGTGCCTACCCTTTATCGTAAGGCTAAGGGAAGAGAGTTTTAAGTGGACTTCTTGGGGCACTCAGTCCACGTTCTTTGCAGTTTGCGGGTAACAGTGGACCAGTGATGCACTCCTATTTGGGAGACCTAATGAGAGAACGTGGGCTGGCTAGCTACTCTTCAGCAAAGATGACTTAACTGAGGACCAACCTGGACTCCAGCTTTATCAGGATACATAATGTATGGGAATTTTCTATGCACTAGATGTGGCCATGTATGGGGTCATCTTAAGTCCTATCCAAGTGGACCATTTAGAGGGGCAGAGATACCAGTAGAATCAGCCAGAGGTACCCCTAGATTTCTTTTTGTTTTGTTTTGTTTTTTGAGACGGAGTCTTGCTCTGTCGCCCGGGCTGGAGTGCAGTGGCAGGATCTCAGCTCACTGCAAGCTCCGCCTCCCGGGTTTACGCCATTCTCCTGCCTCAGCCTCCGGAGTAGCTGGGACTACAGGCGCCCGTCACCTCGCCCGGCTATTTTTTTTTTTTTTGTATTTTTAGTAGAGACGGGGTTTCACCGTGTTAGCCAGGGTGGTCTCGATCTCCTGACCTCGTGATCTGCCCGTCTCGGCCTCCCAAAGTGCTGGGATTACAGGCTTGAGCCACCGCGCCCGGCCTGGTACCCCTAGATTTCTAAGGGCTGGAAAAGGGGAGGACAACCAGCCAGAACAGAGAAGCTTTAGTCCATGTGAAGAGAAAGTGACAAGGCATCCCTAGCAAAAAGGGGGAGTTCTTCAAAGAACCCACAAAAGTGCTCAGGAGACTTTAAGCACCTCTCAGGAGTGCTAGACCCTATGACTTTACCAGCAGAGTAACACCTTTCCTGCCCTCTTTGTCCTCCCCTCTTTCTTCTGCTCAACTCTGAAAGGGCAGACACCAAAGTTAGCCATGGGGGAAGTGGATAACCCCTCACCAGTGGCCTCAGCAAGGACAAGGCTGGGAGCAGCAACCTGAAGTCAAGTTCAACATTCTGATGATTAAAATGGACTGGCTGTTTCAATTACCCAGCGGAATCTGTGTTGTTCTTGTTTTAATTTAAAGTGACCACAGGACTTTTTAATTACCTGAGAGTTGCCAGAGAAATCAAGGGGTCTGTCCAAGTTTTCATCCAGGAGTAGGAAAAGAACTAAGCCCACCAAATAAATTCATGGGGATATTGACAGGGAAAAACCAAACCTGCTTGAGGACTACTGCCCAGGAGGCACTCTTGTTTAACCTGACAGTGGTTACAGGGACAGGACCAAAGCAAGATTCATCTGTCAGCATGGGAACTACAGATGTGTGGGGGTGGGAGGGGACCAAGAAGGCAGGCAGAACATGTATGGGGTGTTTGCAATGCATCATCCTAGGGTGGTGAGGCTGACAAAAGGCACTGAAACGAGTAGGACAAATATGGAAAATAGGGAGCACCAAGTTCACAGCGTCACGATGAAGTCTTTTGTCAAAAATGTCTCTCCTAAATCTAATCAAGCTTTTAGATCTAACCTCCACTTTAAGGCAAAAGCTGGAAAGAGGATGTCTTAGGCCTTTCAGACTGCTACTGAAAAGGGAGAGTTCCTTGATTCCCCTCGCAGCAAGCGAGACAGGGCTATGATTCGCCTGCTCAGTTGCCCAGCAGCTCAGACCCCTAGAGACACGTGCAGAAGCCTGCGCATCCGCTTTTGGGTTCTGGTTCCGCAGCAGCTTCTGGGGGCGGGTGTCTGCGACTCCCAAAGCCCAAGTAGACGTGTGTCACAAGGCTCTTTCAGATTTGCTGTCTGCAGACGGCTTGTGTGTTAATCAGCTCAATGGACCCTCTGCCTTCTGTATCCCCAGCTCTTGCCCAGTGTCCCGAAAGAATCGGATCACACGCATACTCGAAGGATGAGTGCAGGGTTTTATTGAGTGATGGAGGTGGCTCTCGGGGAGATGGATGGGGAGCCAGAAGTCGGGGATGGAGTGGGAAGGTGGTCTTCCCCTGGAGTCGGGCTGCCCAGTGGCTGAACTCTTCTCTGACCGCCCCCGGATAAACTCCCCTCGGCGTCCAGGCGTCCCTCCTCTTCTTTCTCTGCGGCATTGGTCCGCCATTGCTGCTCTGCTAGTCCCAATATCCCCTGCTGGGGAACGGCCAAGCTGCTTGTGTGTTCCCGCTAAGGTCTTGGGTTTATATGGGGGCAGGATGGGGGGTCGTGGGGGGCCAAAAGGCACTTTTGGGCTCTAAAACAGAAATGTCTGTCCTCATTTAGGGCTGTGGGTTTTCAGGCTTGAGGGTGGGGCCTTTGCTGGGGAACTGCCCTCTTCTACCCAGTATTTCCCTGTCTCCTGTCTGTATCACTATAACAAAAATACCCTAGACTGGGTAATTTATAAACAACAGAAACTTATAGCTTACAGTTCTGGAGGCTGGGAATTCCAGGATCAAGGCACCAGCAGGTTTAGTGTCCCGTGAGGGCACCTCTGCTTCCTACGTGATTCCTTGCTGCTGCGCCCTCACATGGCCGAAGGGGCAACAGGCCTCCTTGGAGCTTCCTTTTTTTTTTTTTTTTGAGACGGAGTTTTGCTGTTGTTGCCCAGGCTGAGGTGCAGTGGTGCGATCTCGGCACTCTGCAACCTCCACCTCTTGAGTTCAAGCGGTTCTCCTGCCTCAGCCTCCCAAGTAGCTAGGATTGCAGGTGCCCATGACCACACCTGACTAATTTTTGTATTTTTAATAGAGATGGGGTTTCACCACGTTGGCTAGGCTAGTCTTGAACTCCTGACCTCAGGTGATCCACCTGCCTTGGCCTCCCAAAGTGTTGGGATTACAGGCGTGAGCCACTACATCCGGCCCTTGGAGCTTCTTTTAATCCCATCATGAGGGCTCTGCCCACTTGGCCTAATCCTACCAACACCATCACAGTGGGGAGTAAGTTTCAAAATAAGAATTTAGGGGTGGGGGGAACAAACATTCAGACCATGACAGAGGAATAAGTTAAGTGACACCTGAAGGAAGTAATCAGATAAATCCAGAAAGTGATGTGTCACCAAAAACCCAACACAGTTTCATCAGTAAATCAGTGATGTGAAAGAAAGAGGTTGGGCAGGGAGAACCATTCTAGATGAAAAGAGGCTTAACTGGAGCTGACGGTAATTCACTAATACGGGTTTCTTGAGCTTTGACAAATACCATGATTATGCAAGATGCTAATATTAGGGGGAACTACTTGAAGGGTGTGCAGGAACTCTCTTTCCAACTTTGCAACTTTTCTGTAAATTTAAAATTATTACAAAATGAAAAGTTTACAGGAGAGGAGGGGAGAGGAAGGGAGAGGAGATAGAGGGAGATTTCAGATACAAAAACATAATTCGATGTGTGGATACTGATTGATCCTGGTTTAAAGTCCCAGCTGTACAAGACACTTTTGAGAACATTGGGGAAATTAAATTTGGGTTGTATGTTATTGATTTTAAGGAATCATAATTAATCTCATTAGGTTAAGGTTATATTAAAAATTTTCTTAAGAGACACTTACTAAAGTGTTTGGGTAAAATGTCATGCTGTCCTTAATTTAAAATATTTGCAGAAAAAATTTTGTAAAATATGAAAGGCTGGGTACAGGGGTTTATGCCTATAGTCTCAGCTACTGGGAAGGCCAAGGCAGTAGGATCACTTGAGGCCAGGAGTTCAAGACCAGCCTGGGCAACATAGGGAGCCTCTATTGCTACAGAAAGTAAACAATAACAAAGTTAGCTGGTTTAGCGCCTATAGTGCCTATAGTCCTAGCTACTCAGGAGGCTGAGGCAGGAGGACGACTTGAGCCCAGGAGTTCAAGCCTACAATGAGCTATGATTGCACCACTGCACTCCAGCCTGGGCAACAGAGTGAGACCCTGTCTCTTAAAAAAAAAAAAAGAAAAGAAAGAAAGAAAAGGAAAAAAGAAAGAAAGAAAAGATGAAGCAAATGTAATAAAATTTTGATGATTGTCATATCTTAGTGATAGGAGTGCGGAGTTTATTACACTTTCCTCTCTATTTTTTTGTATGATTGAAGGTTTTCATAATAAAAAGCTATATAATTACGTGTCAATTAAAAAACAAAGAGTATTGAATGCCTGTTACTTGCCTCATGTTTCATAATGTTGTTTCATTATGTCCCCAAACAGCCCTGTAAAACAGATTCATTACTCACTTTTTAAAGAGGAGGAAGATGAGGCTCAGAGAAGTTTGATGTCTTGTCCAAGATCATAAGCCAGACTGGGCAGAGCTGGGATTTGGCCATGAGAGGCCACTGTGTCCCACGGCGCCTCTGTGGGAGGAAAGGACCTGAGGTCTGGGTAATTAAGTTGTTGTGGAGACCCTGGGAGCAGGGATTAAACAGAGGGCCCCTAAGCTTATATCCCAGGGGACCGGGAGATTACCAGGGAAGGCCAAAGGCGGAGCTGGTTTGGGAAATCAAGTTAAGGAGTTTCACTTTAGACAGTGATAATGGCATGTTTTACACTCTTTTACTTGCCTTGCTTTATTTGAATCTTCATGAATCTACCCTTATTGTAGACAGAATGTGGTCCTTTATACAGATGGCAGACAGGCTTAGAGAGGTCTTATCCAAGGTCTCACAAAACACAAGTTGGAGAAGCAGGACTAAGACCCAGACCCTGGAGATGGTCTTCTCCATCAGACACCTATCTCCACGGTGGGGAAGGAGGCAGGTAGGAAGAAGGCCTGCGCACCATCACCCAACTGTGTTCAACTGTGTTGGATGCTGAGTGACAGCAGAATGCACCTTGTTCTTGCCCAGGGTGCTCAGTTGGTTGTAGGTGCTTCCACCAGCCTCACTTGGGGTGCCCGTGGGGCCCCTTCAGGCCTCTAGCTCCCTACTGTCTGCCTGCCCACAGCCTCCAGGTCTGAGATTCGCTCAACTCCTCTGCCTTCCATTTCTGCTCCATATCCCCTGATCAGATGGCTTTCTCAGACCTGTTCATGTAAACTTCAACCCCCTCCCTTCCCATCTTTGCCTGCTTTATTTTATTGTCACCTGTCACATTACACATAATGTATTTCTTTTTCTCTCTCACTCTCTAGAATATAAGCTTTATGAGGGCAGTGACTTTGTGTTATTTACTCCCATCCCCAGTCAGGGCTCCATAAATATTTACTGAATGAATAAATGTACACATAAATCAATGAATATAAAAAGAATGAAATGATAAATTGTTAGGAATTTTTTTTCTACTTTTGAAATATATTGCTAGGAAGTCTTTTAACAGGAAAAAATAAATATATTTCCCATCAGTATCAAGCAATTAAAATGCTCTAAGTTTGACAAGGTGTTACAGAGCTGAAGACTCAGCCAGCAAGTCTGAGGGCTGGGAAATACCCCCTCATTTTACAGGTGAGGGCAGAGGCCCAGAAGGGTCAGGGTGCAGGTCTCAGGGCTTGCCCTAGATGGCAGCAGGTGGAGCATAGCCTGGTTGTGATTCTGCTCTTCAGGTTTTGGAGAAACTCATTCTTTGTTTAAATCTTGGTATTTTAAGTCTTGGTGTTTCCAAAGTTTAACCCCACAAAAGAAAGCTGCTTGAAAAAGTCCTGGATGTTGTGCTCAGGGAAAACATTTTTGACCACCCAGCTTCAGGCCTGTGGTTACCCCTGCCTCTGCTTCCTCCTTCTGGCATGTGGGAGGAACCTGAGAAGTGTCCTCACCTGGCCTGAGTGGGCAGTTTGGCTCTAAAGCCAATTGATTCACCCAGACAAGCTGCAGCCGGCCCCCCACCTTGTTCTCTACACAGGGGGGTCCTCCCTGGTGTGACCCTCTAACTGGGGGTCAGGAAGTGAGGCCGCCTACAGAGGAGTCAGGAGGAGGCTGAGGGGAGCTGCAACAGGAGAGCTGTGCCGATCTCCCCGCAGCATCCCTGGGTCCTGCCCTCCTTCATAACCTCAGCTGTTGAGGCTTTTTCAGATGTTCTATCTCCTGTTTTGTGTAATGTGGACAATCACACTTGTGGACAGCAGGCACTGCACAAGGTTCAGCCCTACACCAGGAGGGGCTGCAGTTCTTCCCCATCCCTCAAGCGCTTCCCTCAAGGAACTCATTTCAGAAAGGGGCCCCTTTCCTGGAAGGGAAGGCAGGAGGAGAAAGCCTGGCTGAATGAGCTAGTTCAGGAAAAGGCAGACAGGGTTATGGGGAGAAGGAGACAGGAGGCGAGAGATGGATTGATTGAGAACTTCTTAAGGAAGTACGGGAACAAGGTCGCACTCACGCAGCTTTGTATTTTCAACAGTGCCTAAGACCAGACCCTCGAGAAGGAGGGCTAATGAATGAACAGGTTCCCCAACCTTGGGTGAAATGATGAGAGGAGTAGCAGAACAGAGCAAGGAAGCTAGTGTGACAGAGAGATGAAGGGATCAATGCCACAAAATTAAAGAGAACATGGGGGTTCAGCCCCCATGGGATGCAGTCCAGTTCAGTTAGAGAACATTTCTAAGAAACACCAGACCTCGTCTCCTTCCGGGAGCGGGATCCAACACCTGGCCAGACATATTGGTGCTAAACAAAAGTGCACTGGGGGCTGATTTTAAATTTCTTCTTTATTTAAAAAAAGCATTTTTCTGGGTTTTTAAAACTTCTCCAATACATTAAAACTTTTTTCCTGCCACATAGCACTTCTTTCTTGCCTCTTTCACTTCTGCTCCTAGTGTTGTCTGCCTCCTGCAAGACCCAGATGAAACCTTTTCAATGGGTAAGATCTGAGACTTGGAGCTGGAGGGGCTGAAGGCCTGAAGGAAGGTGGTTACTGGTCAAAAGGAGAAGTTCACTTGCACAAAAATATAAACTGGGGAGGATGAGACCAGCACATACACGTATGGATTGATCTACAATCCATATAAAAAAATATACCAAAACTGTCATTTTACATTTGCAATATTATACAAAATAATATATATTTTTAAACAACACATACCCACCTACACACACGTGCGCACACACACATACACACAAGGTGCTAGTGACCCCTCTGTGCTTCTGTTTGTGGGGACAAGGGTGTCAGTAGGCAAAGATGACGTGGTAGGTGACCTGGTGGCCATTGTCCCAGGCATACAGCAGGCGGTCCTTGGGGTTGTAGTCTATCTGGGTTGTATAGGAATACTCATTCTCAAATAGCAGCCTGGGGACGATCTGCGTGTTGGTGTGGGTGTCGAAGGCGTAGGAGATGTTGGCGTTCCGCTGGTTGTAGCTGTCCACAGCGTACAGCACCCCACAGATGACGAAGCAGTTGCCGTAGAAATTCCTCCGGAGCCCCGTGCGCCATGTGGTCTCCTTCTGTGTGCTCAGGTCCGCGGCATTGAGCTTGCTCAGGACAATGACCTCCTGGCTGAAGCCCTCGTCGTCCAGGGCCGGGTAGATGAGCCATAGGCCATTCTCATCCACAGCAAAGTCCACGTCTGAGTGGCCCTGCCATCGCCAGGGGGTGGCCTCCTCGTAGGCCACATCATGCAGCATGGCCCAGGCAGCCACGTAGCGCTGCTTCAGGTCGTACTTGATGATGTTGCGGGTGAAGGCACGATTGTAGTAGAAGGCGCCATTGTACACCACGTGGCCTGTGCCGATCCAGCTGTATGGGAGCTTGTAGGAATTGCTCCAGCGACCTGCAGGTGGGGAGAAAACAGGAGGCTTCAGGGTGGCATGGCAGGAGGTGGGCAGCCCATGTGGTTAAGTGAGTGATGATCAACGAGGGGTCTGGAAACCCAGGTTTGTGTCTTGGCTCTGCCACTTTCTAGCATCCTGTAGCATATCACTCAACCTGTCTGCGCCTCAGCGTCCTCATCTGTCATAGGCAAGTGACAATTCCCATCTACCTCTTTCTTTCAAGGATCCAGGAAGCTAATATACATGAATGTGGTTCGTAAATTGTCAAGGGCTATGGGAAAGGGAGGCGGTCTTCTGGACTGGAGGTTTTCCATGTCCCAGGAGCGCGGGAGGAGGGGAAGAGCTGAGAGGCAGAGAATGTGAGGCAGTGGGGAAGGGGGACCGCTCTCCAAGGAAAGGTCCTTTAGTCATCAGAAGAAAGTGTCACCTTCCTATCTGCCATTTCCACCCAAAGAGGCCCGGCTGTGATAAAAACAGAGGACGTGGGGAAGGGAAGGAGCCGCCTGGGTCGGATCTTTATCACGCACCTTGTTTGAAGTTCTCCAGGTTCCGGAACTCTACCAGGGTGTTGCCGTAGTAATAGTTGGTTACGTAAATCCGCTCATCCTTGGCCAGGGGGTCCTTCATCCAGGCCCCTTCATTCCGCCCGTATGTGTTCTGGGTGGTTGGCCCCGTGATTGTGGAGAGAGTGTCCTTGCACCTTCCTGGTGGAGAAGAGGCAGATGGAGGTTTTGTGCTGATCTAGTGATGCCTCACCCCTTAAACCTTTGCTGTTCCTCCTATTTAGAGTCTGGACTCCATGGCAGGCTTTGATAGCTCTGTATAACCTGACCCGAAACATTTTTCCATACCATCTCCTGCTACTCCCCTGACCCACCCTACACTTGATCCTACACTTTAGCTTCCACCGTGCCCATCTTTGGCCACCTTCACACCACCATGCTTTGCTCCTGTTCTGACTTCTCAGTCCTATCCTTCAAAGACCTAAGATCCAGAATCCTTTTATGACACCATGCCCTCCTCTGGGGACCTATTCTATTTTATTCCATTCAGCTCTCAGGGTATCATGAATGCTGCTCTCTTACACAGCATGTCATCCTGCATCTCCACAATGCTTGTGCTTCTCTCTCCTCCCTCCACGCCCACCCCCAACTGGAGTGTAGGCACCAAGGGATGAAGGAATGTGGCTTTTCCTTATTACATTCTCGGTGCTCAGAACACAGTATCTGGCTTGCTGCAGGCACCCAAACGTCTGATCACCGGGTGAACACGCAGCATGAGAAGTATGGCCAGAGGAGAGGACTCTACCGGGTGTAACCAGGAACTCGGCTCTGCCAGCTGCTGAGCCGCTCCAGGCTGTGGGACCAGCCCTAACAGAGCAATTCACGTCCCTGAGGCCCACCTGCTGTCCTAGAGAGCTGTCCCCAAGCCTATGCCCCTGTCACTACTGGGAGCAGGATGCCAGGGCTCCCTGCTGGGGAATTGGGGGGCAAGATACCAAGTACTTGAATAAGGAGCTGACTCTGGGTATAGAAGCCTCCTTCAGAGATCAAGTCGGCCACGATGGGACAGGAACTCAGCAATATCCTTCCGAGTGGCTCTGGACCTGGTGCCCAGGAGAGGTCCTAAAAGGCCACTGGAACTATACTGGGTTCTAGATGAAGTTGACAGTCTGCAATGCTCATATGCAGTATTATTATTGAACATAGCCTTGAATGATAGTGAAGTCACATGTGACTACTAAGGGCATGTGCTCTTCCTGTCTTCACACTTGTGGATTATGGAGGAGGTGGGAAGAGGGCAGTGGAAAGGGGCAGTGAGAGAGCCACATGAATCTTACCCTCACAGCTTCCTTACCCCCTGCTGGCAGCTGGGGCCAGCAGAACCCCTGCCCTACCTGCCATCAAGACTGACGACACAGATGGGTGATGAGAATAATTGCTCCTTGACACTCACGTGGGACAAGAGTAACAAAGACCCTACAGTTTGGATTCCAGAGTTCTCTAAATTCTAGGCCACCCTCATTTCCAAACTGTTCCAATCCGTTCCATCTATTCTGCTCCCCCCGAAGTGGACTGAGGAAGGAGTCCAAGCCCTGCAGCTGACAGGACAGGGGCAAGCAGCTGGGTCCTTGGCCCTGGGTCTGGGGCAGCTGGGGGTGGAAGTGGCATGAACACTGTTTTGCAGGCAGGCCCCATAGCTGGGTGCAGTTGGCAGGGTTTAGGCAGCTCAGTGTGGGGTTTATTAGGTCCTGGTCTGACGGAGTGGGGAGAGATTCAGTCTCCATAAGACAAACAAAAGAATCTCCCTGTCAATGCCTCATTCCCCCAGAGCTGAGCTCATCTGTTCAAGACAATTAAATAGAAAACTCTGACTGAGCCCTGGCAGCGGAGATCTGATGGAAAACCTCTCATTCCCTGGATCTAAGCAAGGCCCTGGCTGCCAGTGAGGACGCCACGCTCCTTCTGCACTGAGGTGAGCCCTAGCATGCCATCACCGGGCAATCCTCTGCCCTGGCAAAGCCCAGAAAGGACACCAATTCCCTGTCCAGAGGCACCCCTGTCTCATGCCCCTAAGCCCCACAGATAGACATGAGGTGAGGTGTTTTCTGTGTGGGGATTGCCATGGCCACGCCACCTCTCTGACCAAACACAGAAACTGCAGATGGACTCTTGAAAGCCAGGACTCATTGTGCAACTCCAGCAGCCCTGAAAATCCCTGCAGGCTCCCGTCTCACACCGAGGCTTTGCAGTGGCAGGGCCCCAGTGCTGGGCTATAGATGTGCCCCAGGCTTGGGCCAGAGGCCTGGCTGTGGTTTTGGCCCAGCCGCCAACTCCAAAGTCTGTGTTGCCACTATAATGTCAAAACGTTTTAATCTCTTCAGAAGTAAAATGATTGTAATGCATTCCCTGTCTCCTTCACCAGAGTGCATGGAGAGTCCCCTCTGAAGATGATGTGTTAGGCTGAGTAACGTCCCCTAGAGAGATCCAGGTCCAAATCCCTGGAGCCTGTGACTGGGTCAAAAGAAAACAAAGGGGACTTTGCAAATCTGATTACATAAAATAATTCTGAGATGGGGAGACTATACTGGAGTATCTGGGTGGTCCTACTGAATAAATACAGTCACAAGTATCCTTATAACATGGAGGCAAAGGGAGATTTGACCACAAGAGAGGGGGAAGCAATGTGATGAAAAAAGCAAAGACTGAAGTGATATGGCCACAAGCCAAAGAATGCTGGCAGCCACGAGAAGCTGGAAAAGGCAAGAAACGGATTCTCCCCTCAAGCCTCTGGAAAGAACCAGCCCTTCTGATACCTTGATTTTAGCCCTGCAAGACTCATTTTGAATTTCTGGCCTCCAGAACTGTTAGAGAGTTCATTTCTGTTTTTAGCTACTAAGCTTGTGGCAATTTGGAGGCATAGGAAATGGATAGAAATGGAGTCAGCTTCTTGGGTTAGGGCATCCTTATTTCTGTAGGAACAGGGGAGTCCCCACTTGCAGCTTCATTGTCCTGGTACTAGAACCTCAGGCTGTATTTTCACATGCCTTCAGAGAAAGTAGACACTACTGCCCTGCAGACAAGCCCAGACAGGACAAATGCAAACGATTTCAGAGCATCTGAAGACAGGATCAAGGGAAGAGGCCAGTAAACCATGAGACCCAGACACATCACTGTGCTCTGAGAATCTGGGGCAGCTCAGATGCTCCCACACTTGGCAGCAAACCGTCAGCCTTGGAGAGAAGGCACTGCATGTTGACAACTCTTCAAGGGGGATGACAGAAAGATGGGAGACAGTTCAAAGGAACTGCAGAGAGGAGAGTGCAGTCTGCATCGCATCTTAGGTTTCCCCAGAGTAGGGCTGCCAAGGATGCTGGTGACGCTGACGTTTACTACGCACTTTCTATGTATTCCGTCATTTAACCAACAGTCCTGGGAGGCAGCTGGCCCTGTTTCAAAGGTTACCTGGGTCTGAAAAGAAGGGGCCCTTCCCCTCAGCATGTAAACCTCCTCGAATCTCAGCATTCTCACAGCTAATATCATACTGAATGGGCAAAAACTGGAAAAATTCCCTTTGAAAACTGGCACAAGACAGGGATGCCCTCTCTCACCACTCCTATTCAACACAGTGTTGTAAGTTCTGGCTAGGGCAATCAGGCAAGAGAAAGAAATCAAGGGTATTCAGTTAGGAAAAGAAGAAGTCAAATTGTCCCTGTTGCAGATGACATGATTGTGTATTTAGAAAACCCCATCGTCTCAGCCCAAAATCTTCTTAAGCTGATAAGCAACTTCAGCAAAGTCTCAGGATACAAAATTAATGTGCAAAAATCACAAGCATTCTTATACACCAGTAACAGACAAGCAGAGAGCCAAATCAGGAATGAACTTCCATTCACAATTGCTTCAAAGAGAATAAAATACCTAGGAATCCAACTTACAAGGGATGTAAAGGACATCTTTACAAGGAGAACTACAAACCACTGCTCAGTGAAATCAAAGAGGACACAAACAAATGGAAGAACATACCATGCTCATGGATAGGAAGAATCAATATCGTGAAAATGGCCATACTGCCCAAGGTTATTTATAGATTCAATGCCATCCCCATCAAGCTACCAATGAGTTTCTTCACAGAATAGGAAAAAACTGCTTTAAAGTTCATATGGAACCAAAAAAGAGCCCGCATTGCCAAGACAATCCTAAGTCAAAAGGACAAAGCCGGAGGCGTCACGCTACCTGACTTCAAACTATACTACAAGGCTACAGTAACCAAAACAGCATGGTACTGGTGCCAAAACAGAGATATAGACCAATGGAACAGAACGGAGTCCTCAGAAATAATGCCACACATCTACAACCATCTGATCTTTGACAAACCTGACAAAAACAAGAAATGGGGAAAGGATTCCCTATTTAATCAATGGTGCTGGGAAAATTGGCTAGCCATAAGTAGAAAGCTGAAACTGGATCCTTTCCTTATACTCCTTATACGAAGATTAATTCAAGATGGATTAGAGACTTAAATGTTAGACCTAATACCATAAAAACCCTAGAAGAAAATCTAGGTAGTACCATTCAGGACATAGGCATGGGCAAGGACTTCATGTCTAAAACACCAAAAGCAACGGCAGCAAAAGCCAAAATTGACAAATGGGATCTAATTAAACTAAAGAGCTTCTGCACAGCAAAAGAAACTACCATCAGAGTGAACAGGCAACCTACAGAATGGGAGAAAATTTTTGCAATCTACTCATCTGACAAAGGGCTAATATCCAGAATCTACAAAGAACTCAAACAAATATACAAGAAAAAAACAAACAACCCCATCAAAAAGTGGGCAAAGGATATGAACAGACATTTCTCAAAAGAAGACATTCATACAGCCAACAGACACATGAAAAAATGCTCATCATCACTCGCCATCAGAGAAATGCAAATCAAAACCACAATGAGATACCATCTCACACCAGTTAGAATAGCAATCATTAAAAAATCAGGAAACAACAGGTGTTGGAGAGGATGTGGAGAAATAGGAACACTTTTACACTGTTGGTGGGATTGTAAACTAGTTCAACCATTATGGAAAACAGTATGGCAATTCCTCAAAGATCTAGAACTAGATGTACCATATGACCCAGCCATCCCACTACTGGGTATATACCCAAAGGATTATAAATTATGCTACTACAAAGACACATGCACACGTATGTTTATTGCGGCACTATTCACAATAGCAAAGACTTGGAATCAACCCAAATGTCCATCAGTGACAGACTGGATTAAGAAAATGTGGCACATATACACCATGGAATACTATGCAGCCATAAAAAAGGATGAGTTTGCGTCCTTTGTAGAGACATGGATGCAGCTGGAAACCATCATTCTTAGCAAATTATCACAAGAAGAGAAAACCAAACACCGCATGTTCTCACTCATAGGTGGGAACTGAACAATGAGCTCACTTGGACTCGGGAAGGGGAACATCACACAATGGGGCCTATCATGGGGAGGGGGGAGGGGGGAGGGATTGCATTGGGGAGTTATACCTGATATAAATGATGAATTGATGGGTGCTGACGAGTTGATGGGTGCAGCACACCAACATGGCACACATATACATATGTAACAAACCTGCACGTTATGCACATGTACCCTAGAACTTAAAGTATAATAAAAAAAAAAAAAAAGAAAAAAAGAAATAAATCAGCAAGCAAGAGCCTTCTTGGCCCTCCCCGGCTCTCAGCTCCGGTGCTGACTTGGCAAGCCTCCCCAGTAGGGTCCTTAGGGCATCTGCTCCCCGACCAACTTCGGCAGCAATGCCTCTCAGCCCCTCAACCCGACTGCTGCCCCTCAGGGTGCTCTCCAGTCCTCTTATTCTAGTCAAGCCTCTGCTTTTCGCTTGGAAACTGAGGTAGCCACCCTCCGCTCCCACCGACACCCAGCCACCCACAACAGAAGGTGTTTCCTTCCTCCCTCGGCTTCCACTACCACTCTCTCCTGGTCCCGCCTGCCTGCCTGGCCTTCTCCAGCTCTTTGGCTAGTGCTTCCTCTTCTGCCTGCTTTCAAATGTCACCCTCTGGAGTTCCACCTTCAGCCTCCTCTCTCCTCATTCCTCCTGCAGACTCAGCTCCTGCTGATAACTCAGCCCAGGTCCTGATTCTGAGCACCATGAATCCATCCAACTACCTACAAGGCGCTTTCCTTCTGGGTGTCCTCCTGGCTCCTCAAACTTAAAGGACTGAAAATGGAAATCATTTGCTTCAGTTCACGGCTTGCTCCTCCTGTATTTACTGTCCCAGAGAAAGCTATGGTATGCCTTCCACCAACTGAGCCAGAAACCTAGGTCATCCCTGACATCCCCCTTCCCTTCACCCACACTCCAACTCAGCACGGAGTAACATCTTGACCCTGATCCTCCACCTCTATGGCATAGTTCGGACCTTACCACCTCTTGCCTGAATCACTCCAATTGCACCAGTTGGTCTCTCTGGCTCATCTCTGCCCACTTCTAACTTATTCTCCCCAGTATTCCCTGTGCTGCTTTTCCAAGATGCACATCTTCTTGGAATGACCCATCATCTCCAACCACCACGTGCAGCCCAGAGTCCTCATCCTAGCACATCAGCCCTTCCTGCATCACCATTCTGACTTGTTGTCATCTGCCTTCATTCAGAGGTCTCAAACTCAGATGCCTACACGGGTCAGGCAGGAACTGAAATGATGAGTCAGGCTGAGTGTGAGACAAAAGGTGGCAGAAGACACTGTGGTGAACTGGAAGAGCTGACCTGAAGGCATTCAGATCCAACATAAAAACACATCTTAGGATGAATTTGGCCCTCAGGCTGTCAGCTTGAGATCTCTTGCCCATAACTAGCTGCTTGTATTCACCATAGTTGCCAGGGCTATGGTATTCACCATAAACCCAGGGCTGGCCTTATGGGCATATGATCTGTGCAATCACACGGGACCCTTGCTCAGAAGGGCTGCCCTTCATTTAATGATCTGCTGTCACCATCTTGAACATCTTTTTTCACCCTCGAACTTGTATTTTATGTGAAGTCTAACAATGCAGCCTGAGTGTGAGCAGAGGAGAATGCAAGATATGTGTGGTCACCTTCTTTGTCCCCCACTTGCATATAGGGTTTGCTATACCTAATGAGCACAGAATTGCAGGTAGACCCACTACATGCCTGAGTTCAGTGAGATTCAAAGTGAGCACAAGATAGGTGTGTTGCCTCGGAGGCCACATTTTCCATTTGAACCAGATCGTGCTCTGAAAGCAGAAAGAAGGCAGTGGTGTTCTAAGAAACACAAATGGTCAAGGAACCCTATCATATTCTTTCTTGTGTTATTTCCCTGTATTAGACAACAACTTATGCTGAAATTGATACAGAAGAAGAGGGAAGGATAGGGCAACTCATAGTTCCTTTTCTTTTTAGTCCTTCCTCACTCAATAAGCTGAAGGCAAGGAGTGCTGTTAAGATGTTCATATATCAAGTAAAACAAAAACAGATGAGTTAGTTTTCTGCAGTGTTTCCACTATTCTAATAAGAACAAAATACATATGTATGTAGGAGTTACAAAATATGAAATGAGTCATTTTGGTGGATTCTGCATAAAAGTTGAAAGATCTTATATTTGCATTTAAAACTGATATTGCACAATATAAAGATGAATGGTATAATTCATGCTAGTAAATTAAATTTTTAATACAGGCATATCTCAAAGATATTGTGGGTTTGGTTCCAGACCACTGTAATAACGTGAATATCACAATAAAATGAGTTTCATAACTTTTCTGGTTTCCCAGTGAGTATAAAAGTTATGTTTACACTATACTGCAGTCTATTAAGGGTGCAATAGCATTATGGCTAAAAAAATGTACATACTTTAATTTTAAAATACTTTATTACTAAAAAACACTAATGATCATCGAAGCCTTCAGTGGGTCATCATCTTTTTGCTGGTGGAGGGTCTTGCCTCGATGCTGATGGCTACTGACTGATCAGAGGGGTGGATGCTGAAGGCTAGGGGCTGTGGCAATTTCTTAAAATAAGACAATGAAGTTTGCTGCATCAATTGACTCTTCCTTTCATGAAAGATTTCTCTGTAGTGTGTGATGCTGTTTGATAGCATTTTACCCCATAGTAGAACTTCTTTCAAAACTGAAGTCAAGCCTCTCAAACCATGCCACCTGCTTTATCAACTAAGTTTATGTAATATTCAAAATCCTTTGTTGCCATTCCAACAGTGATCACACTGCCTTCACCAGGAGTAGGTTCCATATCAAGAAACCATTTTCTTTGTTCATCAGTAAGAAGCAACTTCTCATTCATTCAAGTTTGATCATGGGATTGCAGCCATTCAGTCCCATATTCAGGGTCCACTTCTAATTGTAGTTCTCTTGCTATTTCCACATCTGCAGTGACTTCCTCCACTGAAGACTTGAACCCCTCAGGGTCATCCATGAGGGTTGGAATCCACTTATTCCAAACTCCTGTTAATGTTGATATTTTGACCTCCTCCCATGAATCATGAATGTTCTTAATGATGAATCCTTTCCAGAAGGCTTTCAATTTACTTTGCTCAGATCCATCAGAAGAATCATTATCTATGGCAGTTATAGCCGTATGAAATGTATTCTTAAATAATAAGACTTGAAAGTCAAAAGGACTCCTTAATTCATGGGCTTCAGAATGAATGCTGTGTTGGCAGGCATGATAGCATTTATCTCCTTGCACATCTCCATGAGAGCTTTTGGGTGACTAGGTGCATTGTCAAAGAGCAGTCAGATTTTAAAAATAATCTCCTGGCCAGGTGTGGTGGCTCATGCCTGTAATCCCAGCACTTTGGGAGGCCGAGGCAGGCAGATCACTTGATGTCAGGAGTTTGAGACCAGCCTGGCCAACGTGGTGAAACTCCATCTCTACTAAAAATACAAAAAAATTAGCTGGGCGTGATGGCACGTGCCTATAATCCCAGCTACTCAGGAGGTTGAGGCAGGAGAATCACTTGAACCCGAGAGGTAGATGTTGCAGTGAGCCGAGATTGTGCCACTGCGTTCCAGCCTGAGTGACAAAGCAAGACTCCGTCTCAAATAATATTATTAATAATCTCTTTTTTCTGAGCAGTAGGTCTCAACAAAGGGCTTAAATTATTCAGTAAACCATGGTGTAAAAAGATGTGCTATCATCCAAGCTTTGTTGTTCCATTTATAGAGCACTGGGAGAGTAGATTTAGCATCATTCTTAAAGGCCCTAGGATTTTTAGAATAGTAAGTGAGCACTGACTTTGATTTAAAGTCACCAGCTGCATCAGTCCCTAACAGAAGAGTCAGCTTGTCCTTTGAAGCTTTGAAGCCAGGCATTGACCTCTCCTTTTTAATTATGAAGGTCCTAGATGGCATCTTCTTCCAATGGATGTCTGTTCTGCCTACACGGAAAATCTGTTGTTTAGTGTAGCCACCTTCATCAATGATCTTAGCTAGATCTTCTAGATAACTTGCTACAGCTTCTACATTAGTACTTGCTTTTCACCTTGCATTTTTACATTATGGAGATGACTTCTTTCTCTAAATCTCATGAACCAGCCTCTGTTAGCTTCAAACTTTTTTCTGCAGCTTCCTCACCTCTGTCAGCCACCATAGAATTGAAAAGAGTTAGGGCCTTGCTCTGGATTAGGCTTTTGCTTAAGGGAATGTCATGGTTGGACTGTTTTTCTATCTGGGCCACTACAACCTTCTCCATATCAGCAATAAGCCTGTTTCATTTGCTTATCATTCGTGTGTTTACTGGAGTAACACTTTTAATTTCCTTCAAGAACTTTTCCTTTGCATTCACAACTTGGTTAACTGTTTGGCATAAGAAGGCTTTCAGCCTATCTCAGCTTTTGACATGCCATCCTCACTCAGCTCTGACATTTCTAGCTTTTGATTTAAAGTGAGAAGTGTGGGATTCTTCCTTTCACTTAAACACCTAGAGGCCATTGTAGAGTTATTAATTGGCCTAATTTCAATATTATTGTAATTAGGAATTACAGAATAGGGAGCTCCAAGAAGCAGGAGAGAAACCAGGGAATGCCAGTTGGGGGAGCAGTCAGAACACATACAACATTGATGGATTAAGTTCACTGCTTTATATTGGTGTGGTTGGTGATGCCCCAAAACAATGACAATAGTAATATCAAAGATCACTGATCACAGATCATCATAACAGATACAAAGAAAAAGTTTGAGATATTGTGAGAATTACCAAAATGTGACACAGAGACACAAAGTGAGCACACAGGGTTAGAAAAAGGTGCTGGTAGACTGGCTTGACACAGGGTTGCCACAAACCTTCAGTCTGTAAAAAATGCACTCTCTGTGAAGCACAACAAAGCAAAACACGATAAGATGGGGGCATGCCTGTTTCTTTACTTAAAATAGCATGGAATAGCAAATAAAAAACACCATGAAGGAGAGAGAGAGACAGAGAGAGGCACATACACAACATGAATGGAAGAAGAAGAACTTTATATTTACTACTTTGCATGGCACTTTTACCCTGCCTTTTGAACACAGGTCCTATGTTGTCATTTTGCACTGGGCCCTGGTGCTCTTGTTGGCTCTGGTTCTTCTCATTGCAATGCCCCCTTCCTTCTTTGCCTGGCTAATTTCCCCTCATGCTACAAGACAGTTAGGCCAGCACCTCTTTGGAAAAGGGTCCTGGGCTGCCTCAGTCTCCCCTCTGTGACCCACTGTGGCCTGTGCCCTCCAGTGCTCACCACCCTGGTTGAAGTCATGTGTCTGTGTCGGTCTCACATACAAGCTGTGCAACTCCAGGACAGGGCCCCTGCCGTATCTGTCTTTGCATCCCTGACACCCACGGCACTCACACATCCTGAGTGCTCAGCACTTAATACTGGACCAAATCCGAATATTGTTTCCATGCTTAGAGCCCGCTCTACCTCTTTTAGCATCGAGTCCCTACTTCTCATGTCCTTCATCATCAGGCCGCGGCTCCCTACTCTGGAATTCCATCACTCTCCCTCATGTGTCCCTATCTGTGCTGGCACACCTGGGCTGCCTTCCATTCCCTGCCCACCTTGGCCCATGCTCTTGGCTCTGCCTGGAGAGTTCTTCTCTGCCTTCTGAGCCTGGTGAGCTGGGGAACAGCCTCAGCGAGGAGCCCCATCACAGAAGTGATGCGATGCCCCTGGACAGCTTGCATCCATTGCTGGCCACACTTCCCACCTGCTCGGCCACTTCAGTCACTGCTGCCTCCCTGAACCTTTGGGAAAGTGACCACTTCTTGCTCACTTTGGATCTTTGCAGCCGAGCACACTGTAGTGCTGGATGAATTATTAATATTAGTTGACTCTTTATCCTTATCAAGAGGCTTAGATTTTAATCCTTTACCACCTGCAAGGACATATTTTATTCATTTTATATCCTTATTTCTAGGGCCAGAGGCCCCTGTGTTATACAATGACTGGATTCCCAGTGGTTTGAGGGAATTGGATTAGCAGCGTCAGCAAAGAGACTGAGACCAGTGGAGCTGGGGCCGGGGGAGCTGCCTGTCTAGTGACTTAGAGTCTGGTCTCTGCAGAGGCTCTGGAAGCCGCCCCAGCCCACGTCAGCATCGCCTTCCTTGGGCTGCCCCAGACCAGCCTCCCTGACACGAGACAGTCAGGACTGGCCATCACGCCCTATGGTCAGCGCAGCTGGCCAAGCCTCGGGGTGGTTACAGTCATCTGCTTTGTGGGGGAGACATTCTTCATAGTTCATGGTATTTCCTAGATTCAAATAGGAGCCAGGATCTCTCTGGTATTGTCATAAACTGACTGCCCTCTTTGTCTGCTCCTCCTACCCACCCTCCCCCACTCCAAACCACCCCCTTCTACAAAATGCATCAGGAATTGTAGTTGCTAAAGTTTGGGAATCTGCAGAGCCTTGGCCACGTGGCAGTTTCATTTCGCTGCAGTAGCCTGAGCTATTCCCAAAGCCAGGGCTGTCGGGAGCAGAAGCATCTTCTTGGATGGTACCAATCATACCCAAACCCCGGCTCCAATTACTGACAACATTTTTCCTCCCTCTGCCCTAGTGCTATACTATGGCCAAATGCTTTGTTTGCACAGCCAAAAATAAATTCTCATTTACTTGTTTTTGGATTTTTTTTTTTGAACATTTTATAACTATCCTGAGAATAATGGTAGACATCTTAGGACATCACAAAATCAGGATTGGAAACTATGGGATAAAATCTTTCTTTTAAAATTAGCCCTGTTTACAATCACATCTTAAATAGCTCAAAAATCAAAATTACTGGATTCATCAAACAGCAAACAAGCTTTCCCAGGTAGCAAACCAGTGGCCCGTGTCTATTTCAGCCAAAAGCTTTTTATTTTACTGATGACTGGGAGATGTCAGCACATCACAGTCTTCCTTGGCCAGGCATAGGCAAGTCAGGGGTCTGCAGAGAATGTTAGGGTATGAAAATCCCATCCACACCAACAGCAGCTGGAGGGAGGCACTTGGCAGTGATAAACTATTGAAAATAATTCCCAGAAACAAACTTGTCAAAGTTCCGCATCGCCTAAACAGCCAAACCTTTCTTCTTCTCTGGGCCACCCCCTCCTCTCACCCCTTGGCATTTGAAGAACACACTACATCTGTGTCCATGTCTATTTCTTCTGCAGTCAACATATGAGGTGAGAACCCCAGCTCCTCCGAAAAATGCCACGGGTTAGTCTTTAAGCAAACCTTACATCCTCAGCATGATGATGCTATTCTTAGTTAGACAGAATATTGAACAAGAGAAAATGTCATTCCTACCACCAGGTAAATGGCTGCTGGGACACCGGGCTTCTCTGGGCATCAGCATCTCAGTCAGTCTACTGGAGGGGGAAAGAGTTCTAAGTGTCCCTGAAAACAGCAGAAAAGCCTGCTGGTGGCAAAGCCCTGGGGAGGCAGTTGGGGACAGGCTGGGTTCTGGGACCCAGCTTGGTAGGTTATGGAGAGAGTGGATACCTCACTCCTGGCTAGCAAGTCACCGAGGGAAGAGGCTCCCAGGCTGGCAAACACCATTGCCTGATGGCATGCAAGGTGTGTGGGTCCTACCTGCAGCCTGTCTTCACTGTTAGCATTCTGGAAAACTGTGGTAGGGGTGACAGAGGCCAGATTTCTAAATATTTGGAGGGATGGTCCCACTCACCCAAGGGTGACAGTAAGCTGAAATGGTGAAGTATGGGGGCCCAGGGAAGTTCACTCCTATGGCAGAGGGGGAGATGGAGTGTTGGGCTCAGGGCCTGTTCTCAAGAGCACAAAGGCCAGGCTGTCCAGAGCGGGTGCACAAGTGGCAGCCTCTGCTCCGACCCTAAGGCAGTCTGCAGAAATACAGCAGGAACCCCACTTCAGAAACTTAAACATTCTCTCCTGCTCCCACCCTCACCTCTGAGGCCCAAGAACTGCCTTCTTGCTTAGCTTCCTCCAGGCAAGGGTTCATGAGATTTTGCCCCAGGGTCCATTTTAATGGGCGATTTCACTGCTCTCATTCTGCCATGATTCTGAAACTTTCACCCAATAAGAATCCATTGCTGTATCATGACCTGGTAAACTTCCTGCGGAAAACCATGGCATATACTGAGACCCAGAGAAGGCAGAGATTTGGCCAAAGTCACACAGTTATCAATGGCAGAGAGCAGAGTGTCTGACTCCTGGCAGGTGCTCCTTCACCACCCTGTCTCTGGCAGCAGCTCGTACCTTATGCTGAGGAGGGATTGGGAACGAGATTGCCAAGGGCAAGAAAAATGGGAGAAGGGAAAGATACCTATAAGGCAGGCCATATCCTCTGTCAAATCAAGTGTATTTTTCAACAAACATTTTGATGAAATTATTTCTCAATAGTGTTATTTTTCAGTCATGATCAGTGGTGATTTAATGAATGTTTGGTTTAGTTCTTTCTGGAAGAGACATTTGTAACTAGCTCCCATTTTTCCTTTTGTAGTTGCCTTTTTTCTCTACTTTTCTATTTCACCGCTCTGAGTTCTCTTGGGCCATGGAGCTCCCAGGCACAGAATAGGGCTGCATTCTCCATGCTTCTGGAACATACCTTGTTCTTTTAGACCTAACAGTCAGGAGGCTTCCCTTCTCTGCTTAGAAAACTCCTATTCAGGCCGGGCGCAGTGGCTCACACCTGTAATCCCAACACTTTGAGAGGCTGAGGCGGGTGGATCATGAGATCAGGAGATCGAGACCATCCTGGCTAACACGGTGAAACCCCTTCTCTACTAAAAGTACAAAAAATTAGCTGGGCGTGGTGGCAGGTGCCTATAGTCCCAGCTACTCAGGAGGCTGAGGCAGGAGAATGGTGTGAACCCAGGAGGTGGAGCTTGCAGTGAGCCAAGATCGCACCACTGTACTCCAGCCTGGGTGACAGAGCAAGACTCTGTCTCAAAAAAAAAAAAAGAAAAAAGAAAAAAGAAAACTCCTATTCATCCTTCAAATCTCAGCTCAAATGACACCTCCTGAGATAAGTTTCCCCAGGCTTCCTGGCAGCCAGGCCAAGCTAATATTCCTTCTTTCTTTCCTCTGTTTCTCCATCCCTCTGCTACAGCACTTGTCACATGGTGCCATGATGTTTCTATGCTCTCCAAGAGTGGGGTTCAAGATTTTGCACTGAGGCCCATTGCACTGGCTATTCCCCGGCTCTCCCTCTGCTACAAATCTGAGACTTTTCCCCCAGTAAAAACCCTTTGTTCTTTTATGACTTGTAAACTTACCACAGAAAAATTCACTTATTAATCACTGGATACCCCAATAGCCATCACAAAGCCTCGTGTACGGAAAGCCCTCAACAAATATTTATAAAACTGACTCCTGAAGCCAAATCTCGGCTCCATTAATTTATATCTCTATTTTAGGAAAAAGAGTCCCACTCTTGCCACTGGCACGGTTTCAATATATAAACCCTAGATGTTAAAGCTAATCGGTAGTCAAAGGCATCACTCCATTTGTCATTCCCATAGAGAAATTTGACCATCTGGTCCCTCCCTCTCCTTTCAACATATTTCCAGGCTCAGCCTTTTACCTGAGCTGATCAGGAGACCAAGGCCAGATACAATGAACTTACCTATGACATTCCGGATGTCATCTTCTTCTTCGGGGCTCAGCGTGGGGCTGGCAGGGGTTGTTCCCTGCTCATCAGGAGCATCTTTCCCCAGCGAGTCTGTTCTGACTATGGTGGGAGGCACTGGGACCGTGTGCACAGCTTCCATCAATGCCTCCCTGGGAGACACTGCCGGAGGAGCTGGGGCTGCTGGTTGCTGGGTGGCTGTGTGGGCCACGGTGGTGGCTGGTACCTGAGGAGAAGGCTGCAGGACTGACTCCCTTGTGGGATCTGGAGACACTAAGGTTGTTTGGAGTGTTGCTGAGAGTGGTTCCACTGAGGCACGGTTGGCAATGCTAGGAGCTGAGGTTGAGGGCTCTGGCAGGGCCGAGGACCAGGGTGCGGTCCGAGCGTTCAGGTCCGTTGTCACAGCAGTGCTGTGTCCCTGATGGGCGGCTATGGGCCTTCGGGTGGCACTGGTCATCAGGTCATTGTGTCTCAGGAGCTGATCTTCAATCAGCAAATCCACTCCATTGTCACCGCTGAAAAACTCATCTTCTGTGAAACAAACACAAGGTTCACTGTGGCACGGGAGAGAAACAAGCTACAGATGACAACAGCACATGGCAATGGGCAGGTGAATTACAGGGTGCCTTTCCTTAACACGATGGCCTGACTTAGAGAGGGGGCCTGGCTGGGATTTCGGAAGGACGTGGACAGGAGCACAGGTGGAAGGACGTTGAATTTCCAGGAGGTTTCTCTGAATTGACTGCAGCCATGCTTCCCCCAGGACTCAGGGGTCACTGGCAGGACGCATCAGGGTCCTAAACCCCAATGGCTGGGAGTAAGTGAGTCATCCAATCCATCCATCCAACACATGTTTATGGAGTGTGGATAACAATAGCGAGCAAAACAAGGATCCTTGTTTTGCTTGGAGCTTCTATTAAGTGGTGGAGACGCTAAATAATAGACAGGATTGTGCAACTAAAGGTGCTATGGGGAACAAAAAGTAGGGTAAAGAGGGTCAAAAAAGCTAGAAGGGAAGGGAAACTTGCAGAGAAGAATAAAGTGGTAAGAATGAGACTCATTGAGCTAGGGAGATGAGCAGCTGCCTGGAGGAGGTGAAGGAGTCAGTTGAGCAGCCATCAGGCACAAAGATTCCAGGGGTGATTAACCACAGAGCAAAGGCCCTGAGGCAGGACACGTGTGCAGTGGCCCAGGAGCAGCGAGGTGGCCAGTGTGACTGAAGCAGAGGTGAGGTCAGAGCGAGGACAGGTGCTGGGCATGCATGACTTACAGGCTGTGTGTGGACTTCAGTTTTTATTCTGAATGAAATGGGGGAGGCTGCAGGATTTTGAGCAGAGATGGAACATGGAGAGGCAAACATTTCTTACAGTGGACACAAAGAGCTCTAACCACAAAAGCAATAATTGGTAAAATAGACTTCATGTGCTCATCAAAAACACCATTAAGGAACTAAAAATGCATGCCATAGGTAGGGATAAAATACTTGCAATACATATGATGGCAAAGAACTTGTAATCAGAATATGTAAAAAACTCCCACAAATCAACAACACACACACACAAAAGACCAAAAAGCACAGTTAAACGTGGGCAAAATGATGATGCCAGCTACTGGGTGGAGAATAAACATAGTGGAGGCAAAGGCAGAAGCAAGGAGACAGACAGGAGGCTGCTGCATCAGCCCTGATGGGGAAGGACCCGCTCAGACACACTGGGGAGAGGGGAAGAGCTGGGGCCTGCTGGGAATGCTGGGCAAGGAAAAGAAAGAAGAGAAGAGGAGGAGGAAGCGGCGAGGAGGAGCACAGGAAGAGGAATAAGCCTAAGGAACCAAGGTAAAGGTGAAGTGAAAAGGGATCATCTCTCTTCCATGAAAAATGAAGGACAGAGATCGAAGGGGAGGTCCTGGAGACTCAGACAGGAACCTCAGGGCCCCCGGAGGGAGGAACAAGTGGCTTGTGGCTCTAAGCCAGTCAGTTCCCCCACGCCTCAGTTTCCTCACTGCAAACGGGGAGGACTGGACTGGAGGGCACTGAAGTCCCTTCCAGCCCAGCCACGCTCTGCCATATGGTCTTCTTCAAGCCCAGAGAAGTTAAGTGACTTGCCCAAGGCCACTCAGCGAGCTGTGAGGAAATGCAGTGGCAGCGCTGGATAACAGGGTCACAGCAATAATCAGAATGCAGGAGGGGTGTATGGCTCCCAGGAAGTCCAGCCCCCTATGGTCCAAATGGTGACTCCCTCCCTGCCCTGCCTCTGGGGCCACCCTGTTGACCCCAACTCACGCTGCTCTTCAATGTCATTCTCTTCTTCAGAGACCTTGGCTTTATAGTAGGTGATGCCCCGGATGACGGTGGGCTGGGAGGCCGGCCGGCCTCTCAGGTGGACCTGCCTCTGCAGGGGCCGCTGTGACTTCACCACCTCAGGCGGAGCCAGGGGTTGCTTCTGCCGAAGCTCGATGGAGTTGATCTGCTGGGACACAGTTTCTTCCTGCAGAAACCGCTCTTCATACTGCTCCTCAAAGGGGACACAAGGGAAGGTCAGGTCACTGGTCAGAGAGGCAGTGGGCAGGTGGGGGCAAGGCTGGAGCCAAGGCTGTGCTAATAACAGCAACACTTCCGAAGAGCCAAGCACTGTTCTAAGTGCTTTATACGTTTACATATGTCAACTAATTTAATCTTCTCATCACTTCTATGAGGTAAGACCTATTTTTATCATGATCATTTACATTTCAGGAAACTGAGGCACAGAGAGGTTATATAAATTTCCCAAAGTCCCACAACAGGTAAGTGGTAAGGCAGATTGAAGCCAGGATGTCTGGTTCCAGAATCAACGTCTCTATACTTGACGCATCCTGCCCAAAGAATTCAGTCCTCCTCTTGGCTCTGGCCTAGGGATGCTGGGTGACTTAGATCTGGTATAAGTTGTTTTGGGTGAGATCCATGTGAGGGGAAGGATGCCTGGGCTGGGACATGAAGCCCAAGGAGCAGGATGCACACTGCCTCAGGATGAAGCTTGTTACAGCAATCAGAATGGACTTCCTAAAACACATGTCACCCCAGCCCCCAAACCCTTCCTCCCGCGTGCAGAATAAAGTCCAAAGTAAAACTGATCTTGATCTAGCTCAACATTCTTCTCTCTTGTTGCGTGCCCTGTACCCCACGCCTTAGGCACTCCAGTTACTTGGCTGACTACTGAAACTCTTGGCTTTCCTGAGCCACTGGATCTATGTTCAGCCTGTTTTCTCTGCCTAGAAAACCATTATACCTCCTTCCCCCATATATCTACTTCTCAAGGCCCAGCTAAAATTTCAGGTCCCCAAGGAAATACTCCTGGACCTTCTAATTCAGAATTAATCAATCTTCCCCAAGCCTCATTTTGTGCTTTATGGCAGAGATTTCTCATTGATTACCCAAATTCCCTGCCCTCTTGTTCCTTACTAATGAAGACCTGGTTTTATGGGAGTGGGCATGGGACTGAATTCTGGCCAGTGGGGTTTAGGAAGAAGTTGATGGGATGTGCATTTGGAAAAGTTCTGTATAAGGGGGGCTGATTCAGCTGGGAGGCGTCTTTTGCTCTCTTCCTCATTTCTCTGGACTGAAATGTGGACAGAATAGCTGGAGCTGAGCAGCCATCTTGTGATCATGAGGGGATTTTCAGGATGAAAGTCAGTAACGACATCTTGGAGCTAATCAGACTGCCTGCCTCCAGAGTTTCTTTTACGTGAAAGAACAACAAATATTTCTATTGTTTAAGGCACTGTATTTGGGTCTCTTACCCAAGCCG
Source organism: Piliocolobus tephrosceles (assembly GCF_002776525.5). Lineage (NCBI taxonomy): Eukaryota > Metazoa > Chordata > Mammalia > Primates > Cercopithecidae > Piliocolobus > Piliocolobus tephrosceles. The sequence goes on from NC_045434.1 coordinate 99,606,303, forward strand.
AACACAAGTCCTAATGAATACAAGTCTGTGCTTCTGCTGTAGCGCCTCTCCTAGCCTGCTTTCCACAGGCACTATTTAGTGATGTTGCTATCTCTGCAGACTATGGGAATCTGAAAGAAGAAAGACCATTTCTTGTTCATCTTTGATTCCGCTGGATAGAGGCTCCCTAATATTTTTTAAATTGAATTTCTGAATCACAACAAATCCCAAGGAATTATCTACATTGGTAACTAACTGGCATTTGATTTTGTCAAAACAAATGATGCTCACATGGCCCAGTGACTGGGCATCTGGATGGCACTGTGAGAGTGCCCCATGACAGCTCTGATCGTGTAGATGGACCACTCTGTCCTCCATAGAGCTGCTACCCAAGGTCAGGAGCCCCTGTGTCCACAGTGTGGCAAGATCTCTGGTGCTGTGTCGGTCTGTCCAGTCAGATTCCTTGTCCAGGATTATAATTACCCACCTTTGAAAGCAAAGGACCTTGGGCACACGACCTGTGAACTGACTGTGCTCAAAGTCAGGGCCACCCCACAGGTGGGTCCAGCTGCTTTGGTGGCTCCATCAGAGAAGTGTGGAAGCCTGAGAGGAGTGTGGCCCAGCCCTGCTCTCCCCAGGACTCTAGTGGCTGAGTCCCGCAGCCCCCTAAACCATGAGGTCCCTTCTCAACCAGGGGGAGGTGAGTGAGCTCCCTTTAATCTTGTAATTCTAGGCCTGGTGGAAGCCACCCAGAGAGCAGAGCCCATGTGGAAACAAAACCTGTGTTCCTAGATGCCCAGTGCCCTGAGGCAGGGCAGGGCCTTGAGCCACTCCATGTTGGCTGTAGGAACCTGGCCACCATGGCCAATGTGCTCCTTTTGCGCAGGAAGAAGCAAACCAAGCTCTTGCTTTGATCTTTACAATTTGGCCTGGAAAAAGCCCTGAGTCCTCATTACCCCCAAGGACACCCCCAAGCCTATGCCTGTTTTCTCATGACAAGAGAGTTCTGGATGGCACAACCGATGGGGTTGTGTATCTCTCTCTCCCCAGCACACAGTGGTGACCGACTCCTGAAAGGCAGGGGACACCCTTCTGCCAGCCTCCCCTGTCTGCCCAGAGGAAACAGGCCAACTTGCCTGGCTGTGCCTGGGGCAGCCCCTACTCCTGCTCCTTGCCCCTCCCTCAATTCTCTGTTCTTGCTGGTGATGTAAACTCCACCTGAGCTGTAGTGGGTATCTGGTTGGTGGAGATGATATTTTAATGAACACCTATTATGGCCATGTCCTTTGTATTATTTTGAACCCTTACAACAATGGGGAAAGTAGATACCATCATCCACATTTTACAGATAAGGAAACAGAGGCTCAGAGTCGCTCAGCAATTTGGTTGAAAGTCAATCAGTTCAGTGGCTGAGAGGGGCAGTTCTCAAGTCACACAACTCAGGTCAGCCCCAGGCTGCCTGCCCTCAGAGCCTGCCTCTTCCTTCCATTAAGCCTCTGCCTGCAGCTGTGACCACAGGACTAACTCGCCTGCCATCCAAAAACTCGCCTGCCTCCCCTAGTCCTCCGGGTCGTGGTCTGGCTCCCACCCAGCAGACTTGGGAGATCCCTCATTTCCCACTAGGAAGAGCTGCTCGGTAGGCTGTCAGGAGACCCTGGCCACAGCCCATGACTCAGACACTGAAGGGCATCTAATTACCGGACCCTGGTCTCCCTCTGCATTGCAAAAGCAGGTTGTCATTTCTTCGCCACAAACCCCAGGAACTGTCTTTAATTCCAGGCTCTCAGGGAAGGGTGGGAACTGCAGTGCTTTCTCCCAACCAAGGAAATGGAGCAAGACCATGGACAGACCTTGCCAGAGAACATATAATTTCCTCGGATCCACTGGCGACAGGCTGCGCTGGGTGGCAGCGGCCCCCTCCAAGCTTTGATTTCCTTTCTCTGTGAATCCAAGAGTCTGTTGTATGACTTCAGCTCCTGGAGTCAAATGTTCCTACTCCCACCTTGCTCTCTCCACTCTCACCCTGCTCTCTCCATTCCCAACCCTGCCCCCAGAGCCCCATGCCAACCCCTCAGGCAAGGACCATCTTAGAGAGAAGCCCTCAACAAATTACCATTTACCATTCCAAGAAAGCTCTGACATAATCTACAGGAACCCTAAAAATAAACAACCAAACCCAGTGCCCCTTCGACCCGCTTTTTGGCATGGGGTTCACTAAACAGAGGGATGGCAAGATCCTGCCTTGGGGCCTCCTGCGCCACTTCCCCTTTCTGCCCCACCGTCCTTGTGGGGAAGGATTGTGCTAACTTCAGCAGCGTGATGAATGGGGACTGGAGGAGGGGAAGGGACTTTGCTGAGCAAGGAGAAAAAGGGTTTGGTGTGTTTGATTTGGTTTTTGCTGTTTGCCCTCAGGAATTCTGAACTGGGTTCCCGAACATACCACATAATGTGTCATCAAGACGACAGATGCATTCTTAAGCTCAGCCGACTGGGAAACTGGAAGCCAGAGCGGGAAAGGGACACCTGGCTCCGTTGGGCAGCTGGGCCGCTGATACCAGGTGGGCTGAGATAAGAGACACTGCGCCCAGCTGTAATGAGTGGGAGCCATCAAGTTCCCTTCCAGCCCAAATGTTTTCTGGCTCCTTGGTTTATGAGCTCAGACCCAGTCAGAGATGACCCACCAAGCAGACTAAACACTTGCTCAGTAGCCAGCATGTCAGGTACACCCAAAAATGAGAATCAGAATAATTTTTGAAGAAATATGATATTTCCAAAAAAGCACCAAAGTAGTCATCATGGGCAAAGCCAGAAAATTATTGACCTGTTTTATATCTATTTTATGGTTTGGAATTTTTATTTTGAGTTACATATTGGGGAGGGTGGAGGCACCATACTCTTTTCAGGGCTTGTTGCCTCAAAAGCCCCAATCTGCCTTCAGTCCTGCCTTTGGAACATGTGGGCCTAAGATCCCCAAACCCAGCTGCTGCCTGCCTGGCACCCTTTGATGAACTGCCCTACCCAAGAGTTTCAAGCCCACATACCCAGCCTTCCTTCCTCTCTTATCTAAATCCTTAATGGCCCAGGCAACACAGTCCTGCACAGCAATGCTTCCCAAAAGTTCTTCACGTCACAGCATACAGAGAAACCAGCTCAGGGGCTCCAGCTGTCCCAGGCCCTGCTCAATCCACACTCAGAACGACTCTCCGAAGCTGAGGGGATCCCTCAATGGCCCACCTGGAACCCACTCCCCAGACACCAGTGTGTCACAGCTCTGCCATCTACCATCAACCCCTGGTAACCAGTTAAAATCAGCGAAGTCTCTCTTAAATGCTGCCATCCCCTGGCTGCCCAATGACCCCTTTTACAATACTTGATCCAGACCCGTCTTGCTAATAGTGTGCCTTGCTAATAGGACTCTTCAAGTCCTGCCACCTGTTTCCTCTTCCTTTTGGACTATCTCCCAAACTAATGCCTATTTCTTGGACAACAATTCAGTAAATAACCCAATACATTAAATGGCAGCATTTAACCATTAGTACATAAAAATAACTTAGTAGTAATTGGAACCAAAGAAACAGGCACCAAATGGGGAGGCATTTTTAAGCAAGCAGGTCTTTCGGTATCACTCAAATCACATTAGACAGTGTTCCCATCATGGGTAACTTTGTGCTAGGAACACAACTGGGTAGGAAGAAACAGAGGGTTGAGACCCTTTGCCACCACTTCCCAACTGAGAGAGGGAGACCGTGCCCACAGCTGGATCTGTTTCCTTATCTGTAAATTGAGGATATTGATCTCTGTCCGGCCTGCTTTTCTAGGGCTGTGATGACAGCCACATGGTATAGGGATGCAAATATGTAGTAAATTACAAAGTCCCCTATAAATGAGGAGGGAGGAAATATAATTTGTTTCCAAACTGGGGCATTTTTGAGAGTAAAAGAGGGTGCTATTAATAACCATGCCAGGGCCAGGTACGGTGGCTCACGCCTGTCATCGCAGTGATTTGGGAGGCTGATGCAAGAGGACTGCTTGTGGCCAGGAGTTCCAGACCAGCCATATTTACAAAAACTACATAGCAAGACCCCGTATTTACAAAAAATAAAAAGTAACAAATTTTTATTACCAGGCATGGTAGCATGTGCCTGTGGTCCTAGCTAATCAGGAGGCTGAGGCAGGAGGATCACTTGAGCCCAGGAATTTGAGGCTGCAGTGAGCTATGATCACAACACTGCACTCCAGCCTTGGTGACAGAGCTGGAACCTGTCTCTAAAAAAAAAAAAAAAAAAATGCTATGACAGCAGGAGTAAACCAGGATGGTCCCAGACAAGCCAGCATGCATGCGTATCTTCCCTATTTACAAACACAAGAGATGTTCACAAAGGTGGGACATAAGATTGTGAAAAAAATAGGGGCTGGGACTCAGACTCAGATTTCAGTCCTGGCTTCAACACTTGCTGAACCTCTCTGGGCTTCTGTGTGAAGTAAAATGGGGTCAACTGCTCATCAAATCTACAGAACCTGCAGAACTATTGTATGGATGAAATGAGCTCATCTTTGTTAAAAGTCTGAAGCCTGAAAAGTTCTATGCAGAGGAGAGATGCTGGTATCATGCTTCCAGGGCTTGTGATCAGAGGCCCTTGGAGGCTGGGGCTGTACCTCTGGGTGGGCGTAGGCTGCCGCCGCATCCCTCTGCAGGGCTGAGCGGATGTCTGGCATGCTATCTAGGATGTTTTCAGAGCAGTTTTCTTTGCCTCGCTTATTCATCTCAGTTCGAATTTCTTCCATGTCCTCTTTGATTTGTTCGTTTTCCTTGGTGAGGTTTTTAGAAACTTCCTGAGAAGGAAAAAAAAAGATAATCCATTAAAGCACCCAAAGACAAGCAACAGACAGGCTGAAAATTCATCCAACAAATGATTGGGGCTAGAGAGTGTGCCCAGTCCTGGGCTTAGCACTGGTACCAGGTCCCCTGGCAGTATTTCCAGGGCAGTTCAGCCCTGGGATATCCAACTACAGGAAATACTGCCCAAACTACCATAGCTTTTCTATTAACAACATTGCCAAGTCTCTGGGCCACCAGGACACCAGGCTCTTTTTCTGTCCTTTGTATATAGTGGTATATATACAACCCTTACTCCGTGTTGAAGAACATTAAAGAATTCCATTCACTCGCATCCCATACATGTGAACCAGTAGCGCAGTTAATGAAAGAGGGGCTTTCTAAGCAATTTTGGAAGAGGTGGCCAAACAAACAAAAAACAACAACAACAAAACTACTCTGCCTTTTTAATGAGCACAAACCATTCCCTAGTACTTTAAAAACATCATTTACATAGAAAATTGATAGGCCTGCTTCAAACTTTCCTATTTACTCATAAAAACCGTTTCACTACATGACCCCTCACTTGGCAAATTAGCCATGCTCCAGACCTGGTTAATACCAGAGAGGGTCAAGGCTACATTTCAGTCAACCAACACTGGTGAGTACCTCTTGAGTGTCTAAGTGTAGTGCTACAGAAAGAAAGGCTTTAAGTATCCTTGGGGTTCTGGACCTGGGTGGGGTGGGAGAGATGTCAACTATAACTGGAGACGGACAAACCATGTCAAGTTCTGTAAATGCCAAATGTGAGGTTTCCTGAGTTCAGAGCAAGAGGAGAGTGGAGGCGTCCCAGGTAGCTTCCTAGAGAAGGTGAACACTGAATGGGATTTAAATCAAGGAAAGTTGTCGACAGCCTTATAGGTGTCCCTTCTCCTCTAGTTATTTTTAAAGAGATTTGACTACATTGAGATCCAACTTTGGCCCTCATACTAAAGTTTCCATGAGCATCTACATTTTTAAATGTGATGTCCTCCGTTGGGCCCTGTTTATGAGGTTGAGGAAGCAACAATGTAATAAAATACAGGATGTGTTTGCTTTCCATCTTTCTTTAACTAACAGACACAGGAAGTGTAAAAGCTGACATTGCCAGGCACAGCTCTGCAGCCTGGTGGGATGCTACTAACATCCTAGAGGAAAGTCCCAGTGATGCAGAGCCAGGGAATGTGGGTATATCCAGGCAGTGACACCCAGACACCGCGGCTCCAGGGGCTCCTACAGGGGCTGCCCAGAGAAGCCCAATAGGTGCTTGTTAAATGAACCTGGCTCCCGAACCATCAGCCATGCCATTCTTATGGCATTTCATTGCATGCCAGATCCTGAGCGCTGGAAGGGCTCAGTGTGTTCCATGGCACTTAGGCTAAGCCAGCCTCTCTAAATTGCACAGAATTAACTGTGAGAGCTAAATTCCATGAGAAAGGGGTCTTGTTTTAAGAACGCCCAGAATGAGTGATCTTCCTGGGTGCACAATCACTCCTGATAGGTGTTATCTATCAGGAGGTCAAGTGTAATGGGTAAGAGCATGGATTTTGAAGGAAACCGGTTCACCCCTCCATGCTGCTATTGCTAGATCTGAGATCTCAGGCACATTACTGAAACACCTCTGCTTCAGTTTCCCATCTGTAAAATGGGGATAGTACTAGCACTTTTCCTATAGGTTGTTAGGAGGATTAAGTGCGTTAATATATATGGATGTGCATGAAACATACCGGACTAAGTGGCTGTTATTTTTCATAAAATGTTACAGCTGGAATGGACCCAAGAACTCATGCCTAACCTTTCATTTCACCTGAGGCCCAGAGCAAGAATGTGACTTGCTCAAGGTCACTACAAAAAAGTGACAGAGTGGAACCAGCACCCGGTCTCCTAGCCCTTGCTCCTTCAGCTCACCTGTTGGATCACTAAGAACACCAGGAGAGGATCCTGGCACACATACAGCTCTCAGCAGCACCAAGCATGCCAAAAAGCCAGAGAATACTTGCAGTTTGGGTTCAGGATACATGACAGGATATGCATAGATGCTGAGAAATACAGAAATGTTGGACTCTCATAAATCCTCACTATTCAAAGTGTGGTGCAGAGTTCAGCAGCATCAGCATCACACAGGAGCTTGTCAGAAATGCAGATTCCCAGGCCCGCTCAGACCTGCCAAATCAGAATCTGTATTTTAACAAGATCCCCAGACGCTCTGTGTACACATTAAAGTTTGAGAAGCACCACTTTAAGTGGAGAAAGCTTGGGGCACAGCTGCTTGAAAAGTGGACAGAAATGTGTGAGAAGGTCTGTTTTATAGGCGCTAAGTTCTTTCTGGGACTGATGGGAAAAGTTCCTGGCCCCTTAGTGGGGTTCAAGCATTTCTGTAGTCCCTCAGCACCTGCTGAGAGCAACACCTGCGGATGCCTTTCCTGTAGCTCTCACAGCCTAAGACAGATCACCAAGCCCAGCAAGTGCAGGGATTCAATGTGTTACCTTTTTATTAAGGCGTTCATGTGCTCAGTGCTGCACTGAGGGTTCCAGGGTGAGCAAGGCCACTGGGATCCTGCCCTGGTGAAGGTCACCCTCCATGAGGGGTAAGTAGGCAATAGACAAAGAAATAGACAAGAAAATATCAACGAGTGAAAAGTGCTCTGCAGAAACTCTGCCAGGGTGACGTGACAGACGCAGGTACTGACTCCTTGGTCAGGTTGATAGGCTTCTCTGAGGAGCGGACTGAGGAGTGTCCACACCTGTGGCCCAGCACTGGCCCCAGGACTCTACTAAAGGCGCTGATACCTCTGGGTGGACTGGCTGGCTGGGCCTAAGCATCCTTATTATTTGACAGAAGATCTCACTAGATTCCTAAACATCATGCATCAGTGGGTGTGGCATGCTCACTGTGAGGCAAAGGGCGCCCCCCCAGGTCTTGGGGTTTCTAGGGCCCTAGGGAGCCCCCCTTCACATTGGTTTATAGTCTCCCATCCCCTTTCGGGTGTCAATGAGGAGCTGTTATTCTGCATTTCCACAGAGGAGGGTTTTAGGCAAGCCTGCCCTGAGAACCCGGAGGAGTAGTACAGTTTATTCCCCTCACGGGAATGGCAAAGCCTGCCAGCCGCCTGAATAAACAAGAAGCTGGCGGTGGCATCACCCCATTGGCCTGCAGGGCTGAACCAGCTGGTGTCCCCCAGGGCAACAGCCACAGCTGCCCCTCCTTGGCCACCCCCAATCAGCCACCTCTAACCTGGGGGTGCTGACCCTCAAGAGCTCCCCACCTCTCCCGGGGACTCTGCGCTCCTCACACCAAAGGCCTTTGGTGAGGCAATTCTCAGGAGATGCAGGGGATGCCACCTGCACAGGGTACCCTCGATTCTGCCCTGGGGGATAGGTGAACCCCATGATCTCATGCCTCAGGCTTTTCCCCCTGGGACAGCTACAGCCATGACATTTATGGTGTGTGCAACTTGGCTCATGGGCAGTGCTGGCAACGTGGCAGAGGAGGTGGGAATTGCACCTATCTGGCAGAAGCAAGTGTACCCATGGCCCCTGCCAAGGATCCTGGCACAATGAAGAAGAGGGAAGGGAAGAGGGAGAAAGAGCAGATAGATAGAGGGATGGGACAGAAGGCTGGACACAGCCAACTGTGGCAATGAAAGATTTGGGAACTTTGTTCTCATGATTTCTTGGGCCAGGCAGAGCCAAGGAACTGAGAGGTGTTCATAGAACAAGTGCCATGTGCAGGACTGGTATGCAGTTGGGCACTAGAGGGTGCCTGGTGGGAACAGGTGTCCACTGGTGCCACACTGCCAGATGGAACAGGTGTCCACTGCTGACTTCAGCCAGATGCACACACACCAGAGGGAGAGAATGTGCAAACAAGGCAGGGACCCTTGTCAAAGGGGAACCGGATGCAGGCGGAGTTAGGAGTACAGCCATCAGTCAGCCCTAGTCAGTATGGCTGGTGTTTTGACAAGCCATGGAGGGCCGGCACAACCAGATGTGTAGACTGGTAGAATGGGTATGAAGGACACAGACTGTATCCTGACCTTGTCCAGCTCTTAGACACGTGTGCGTGTGCCTGGGTGAGACTGTGTAGTGGCTTAAGCCAAAACCTTAGGACCAGGGGAAAGATGACCATGGGGCAGAACTCTGGCAGTTCTCTGTGGTCTCGCTTTTACAACCAGAACCAGGGACAGGGGTGTGTGTAGGGGAGGGTCTGGCTCTGGAGATCAGGTATAAACCCACACCACAGTCATGGCCTGCTTATATAACCACACAGGGCAAGGGATGAAACCTCTCTAAGCCCCAGGTGGAGAAAGAAGGAATGATGACACCTACCTCACTCAGGCTTGGCATGGAGATGGATGAGGGGCTGCATGTGGTACAGTGCTGGGCACAGAAATCGGGCTTGAGGCATGTGGGTGAAGCTGGAGTGGAAGGGACCCCTGGGGTCTCCATAGCACATATGCAGGTGGAAAAGGAAAGGGAAGCTAGGGTTTGGTATGGCTGGTGTGGGGAGGAAGGTAAGTACCCAAGGCTGGTGTGCTGTAGAGAGACGTGTTAGACACCTGTGGGAGTAGACGAAGCCAGACTGCAGGTGGGCCAAACCTTGGCCCCAAGTCACACAGCAGGTGCACACAGCCACATCTAAGGAGGCTGCGTAGGAGGCCACCTGGTAGGTCCTGTGGGCATCAGGATTCCCTGGCAGATAGCTGGATGTGCACAGGGCTAAGATCCAGATGGCAAGCCCAAGGGCATATGGGACATAGTTTCTCGTGGGAGTGAACTAAGCAAGTGTGAGGGTAACTGGACCCAAGGAGGGAGGGCTCGCAGTTCCCATCAGCTCGCCATGCTCACCCTTTGCACCATCCAGGAGACAGCTAGGACCAGATGGCCTGGGACAGCCACCCCAGCTGACAGCTGTCTCCTAGCCCCTGGTAAGAATGCTGGGGAAGAGAACAGCTGGAAACAGCCGGCGCTCCTGATGGCAGGACAGGCGGGCCGTGGCCTAATCCCTCCGACCACAGCTGATGGGAGAGACAGGCAGGCCTGGGTTCAGGGAGCCACCAGCTGCCCCACTGAACACTCATCCAACCAAACAGCTGTGGAGCATCCGTCCTACATCAGGTGCTGGACCAGGGCCTGGGAAACAAATATGACTTGACCCAACTTGCCCTTAAGAAGTCCAGGGCCTGGCAGGAGAGTCAAACAAAGCAACAACAAGAAGTCCCAAGCCTCTGCTGATGAATTTCTGTATTAGGGATAACCTTACCCCTTAAAATAGGGCCACTCGAGCCATGCACGCCTGCACATCCTGGCAGCTCTAAACTGTTCCTAGGCAGACAGATGGAGGGCTGACACTTGCACGGTAAGTCTCTTTAGCTGAGAAGAAAACCTTATATTCCACAATGGCAAATTAGATTTGAAGTATATTCAACCCCAGGAGAGGTAATATATTGGCTTTAACACATATTAAGATGTAAATTGAATTAAATAGCGTTAGGGCTGAAATATATCTTAGAAACATTAACTGCAACCCTCTGCCTTTTCACGTATGAGGACACTGAAGTCAGGCCGGGTAAGCAGTGCCCCTCTCCCAGCCTTCACTTGAGGAAGAAGAGTGAAATGACTTACAGCGAACCCCTCGGAGAGAGGAGATTTGATCAGGAGAGAGAGTGAGCCCTGGGGGTGTCTCGACAGGGGTGCAGGGTGGGAGGAAAGGGGAGGCTTGGAAAGAGACAGCTCCCCCAACTCACAGCCAAGTCTGCACAGATGAAAATTACGTTTTCTTATTAGCCGGTGAAAAGATATATCCACCAGGGTCAGGAATGCTTCTTTGATCATGCCTTTCAGTCCAGAAACACAAAAGCCACCAGTGCTTTAGGTGTGGGGGAGAAGACCTCAGCAATGCCTATGCCAGTACATTCTGGGGAGCGGGCCAGTTCTGGGTCTGGTAAATCCATCGTGGACTTAACTCTTCCTTGGAGGCAACATTATCAGGAGAAAAGGCTTCAGCTGGGACACAAGGTTCCCTGGTGCCATCTATGCTCATGGGTGTGGTTTGCAAATTCCAGCAGGTAGATTGGAGAAAAAGGAAAGAGACACACACCAGAAGGGTCAAGGCAGAAATCACACTATGGAAAGCTTACAGGCATGCATCTATTTTAAGAGCATGGGCTATGCACCCACACATATACAAAGGCACATGTGTACATAAGCATTTCAAGCACTTATAAACACTTTCAGGTATCCTGCAGCAAGGTGGGAGTGGGACATTTCTTCAATAAAATTTGCAAATTTTATAGAAATGACTGAAACCAACTAAAGCCTTGATGCTGAAGATTATTTTAATGATCTGTCCCTCTGTTTGTCTTTTTCTCCACTTTAGTAATCAATCTGCCCCTGGAAGCAGTATGTGCTGCTCCGGGTTGAACACCATGCCTCTAGTCCTGCTGCCTTCAGAATCCACCTTTAGGCCTGGGCAGCCTACAAGTCTTTGGGTCTCCGAGTGCACTAGGAGCTCGGATGAAGTCTTTTCTTGAGCTGAGTGAGTGCCACTGCCAGCTCTGTATGCAACAAACAGGACTTGCCTTTGCCTTTGGAAACTACAGATTTTCTTTATAGACTTTTAACTCCTATATCTTCAGATACTTATGTTCTGTGCCCACCCACCCCTCAACTCCAACATGTACCCACACTTCCTGCATGTCCTTCCCCTTCCCAGCCACTCACAGGAAAGAAAGGTCAGTTGGGGTCTATGCTGGACTGCTGACCACCTTGAGTGCTTCTTGTTCCTGGAGCAGTTCTAAAACTGTTTTATGAGGTTTCAGACCTCCCCCAGTGAACTGGAAAGATATTTTTGGAGTTAAGTTTCTAGAACACAGCAAAATGATCCTATTAAGTTATACCCTCCAAATTGACAAAATCTGGAAAGTCTGACAATACCAAGTGTTGGTGATGATGTGTGTAGAACTTTTTTTTTTTTTTGAAACACAGTCTTGCTCTGTTGCCCAGGCTGGAGTGCAGTGGTGCGATCTCAGCTCACTGCAAGCTCTGCCTCCCGGGTTCATGCCATTCTCCTGCCTCAGCCTCCAGAGTAGTTGGGACTACTGGTGCCCACCACCATGCCCAGCTAATTTTTTGTATTTTTAGTAGAGACGGGATTTCACTGTGTTAGTCAGGATGGTCTCGATCTCCTGACCTCGTGATCCACCCACCTGGGCCTCCCAAAGTGCTGGGATTACAGGCGTGAGCCACCATGCCCAGTGTGTATAGAACTTTTATACCCTGCTGGAGGGAATGTAAACTTATACTACTATTTTGGAAAACAGTTTGGCAATATCTCATGAAGTTGAAGATAAGCATAACTAATGCTTACCTTCCAGTTCCATTTATCTAATGTACCATAGAGAAATGCAGGCACACATGCACCAGGGTACATGCACAGGGATGTTCATGTACAGGAATGTCCATGGGGCTATTCTCAATTACGAATGCAGAAACTGGAAACAATCCACATATCCATCATCAGGAGAACAGATAAACTGTAGTATATTCATACAATAGAATACTACACATCAATAAAAATGAATGAACCACAAGACACTAAAACAACATAGATAAATATTAAAAATATAAAATTGAATGAAAAAAGTCCAACACACACACACACACACACACACACACTTCCGTAAGATTCTATGTATTTAACATTCAAAAAAGGCAAAACGATTACATTTAGGGATGCATCCTTAAATGATGAAACCATAAAGAAAAACAAGGAAGATGCTTAACATAAAAGTAAGGATAAATGTTCCCTTGAGGGAAGGGTATGAGTAGGAGAGAGCATGTGGGGGCCTTTCGGGGTGTTAAAATTGGTCTGTTTCTTGAGCTGGTTGGTGGTTACATAGGCATTTTGTTCACAGTAATTTGTTAAACTACATTCATTGTTTATACATTTTTCTATGCATGTGTCATTTTTCATTGTTTAAAGCAAAAACTTACCCAAAATCATTCCACTAAGCAGAGCTGCTCCCAGAGCTGATTTTACCAAAAGGTAAACTCAAAATAGTTCAGATTCCATTTCTCTCTCCTTCCTTCCTCTTTCATCTGCAAATGAAGTTTCCATTCCTACCTCCTCCTATATACTCAAGGTGGAACTGTGGCTGTATCCCACAAATGTGTGCTTGCTTATACTGCCAACCATTGATCTTACTCTGGGCAAAATGCCTCTCCAGTCTGACCCCTTTTGTCTTGTCTGACCTCCGAAGAACTCCCATTGGGACTCAAGAATATTCAAGGACCAGGAGCAGAATTTAACTTCCATTCCTCCTGCAGAACCGAGCTGGAGAGGGAGTGTTTTTTCAATTTACCCAACATTCTGCCTTTTCAATTACTGCAGACTCCAGTCAGCCAGCTGGCATGAGCCTTGAGACAAACTCGAGCAAATACAATGCACCACTATTTGGGCGCAGGGGCCCAGATCCATCTGAAGACTATTGTCACACTTCAGCACCCTATCACCTTAGGCTCTGTAGTTGGGGAAACCTCCTTCCCAAACTCAACTTTAATCCTGTTTAATGGGACTATGGGATACAGTCACAGTTCTGCCTAGAAATTTCCTTGGAAGAGCTATTGTTTGGAATTCCTGTTAGGAAAAACTGATGCTTGCAGGGCAGATGGCAATGATTTGCAGACACTTACAGGGTTGATTAGAAAGAGCCCTGAACCAGGAACCAGAAGGCCCTATACTTCCTAGCACTGTGATTTTGGCCAAGTCATCTAATTTCCTTGATTCTCATACTACCCAGGAACAAATGGACTAAATGTATATGGAATGCTTTACAAAACATAATATGCTATATAAATGTAAGGGATTATTATTATTAAGGTCCAATCTTTGCTACTAAACATACCACAGTTTTGGCAAGGAGATACTCTCACTGATGTAACTAAAACTGTTTTTTGCAAAAACCAGGTCACTGTGTGACTATATAGATGATACCACCCTGCTGGGACAGTGGTACTGCATCAAATTCACCCACACTCCCTCCTGAGCAGGGAGGGCTCAGCTGTTGGACAAGGCTGTAAGGAGACTGTGGTCCTTGAACAAGCCCAGCCCACTGGCCTTCTCAGAGACTGAGCACCTGACCTTAGCCTCCAGAGCACTGTACTCTCCCCTCAAATCTATCTTTCTCAAGCTGTGTTCTCCAGGCAGAATGGCAACTGTTCGGCTGCCAAGGTCAGGTGAAAGCAGAAGAGGTTGCTGTTGCTCCTGTCCCTATAGAAGAGCAATCCCTTTCTTAAAGGGGCATTGCACATTTGGATGGTTCTGGGGGCCTAGGAAAACACAGGCACCTCCCAATATGGGACCTTGGTTTAATTCCTTTTGAATGCATCTGAAAGAACCAGAAAGTAGTTTTAACTAGGAGGAAGAGTCCGAAGCCTGCATGAAGTCCATTGGTAGTGGGATGGTGCTGACCATCCACAATGTCATCATTCCAGCTGCTAACATTGAGGAAGGAGATACTCAAGATGCCCAGGGTCCTAGTTCTTTGAGAGAACCCCTTGAAGAGAGTGGCAGACAGCAAGGAGGAGGCTGATGCAGTTCTGTTGGCCACCCTGATCTGTCTACAAATTTCAGGATCCAAAACCCTGACCCCTCTCATCAGACCTCACAACTGATACGATTAAGGACCTACCAACCCTCCCAGAGCCAACAGCCATATTCAGAAAACACCTCATCATAGCATTGGAGGAGCTAAGCCCAAGGGCGGGTGGAAAAGGAACTGGTGTTCACTTTCTGGGAAAATTTTTAGGAGTGGAAGGAGTGTGCTGAAACTGATCCTTGTAACTTCAATGTTTCATCATCTTTGTGCCAGCTCTCTTGGCAAAGTAATGTAGGAATGTTTGTCCTCAATCTCTCCATGGTCAGAGCCTTGTTTAATTTAACCATTTCAAAGCATTTTCATACTGATTAGTGTACTTTGTATCCTCTGAGTAATCATACGGAGTAGGCAGGGTACTATTCTCACTGTCCAGATGGAGAAGGTAGGACATGGCTGCTTGGCAGCTCAAACAGAGGTAAGGAACTCATCCTGTCCTGACTCTGAGCCTGCTGCTCTTTCTGCCACAAACTACTGCATCTACTAATCATAGATTAAAGAACCTTAGCTCTTTCATGATATCCCCCCAAAAGTCCACTTTTTCATGAGGAATATTGATATGTTTACAGTCATTGTGCTATTAAATTTACCACTTACAGTAACGCTGTAAACATTAAAGAAATAGATTTCCACTCAGAGCAGCAGCTCTTTGAGTCACTGTTTCAAGTATCAGTCCAAGAACCAGATGCGAGTCAATGAAACATATCCATGAAGTTTCTTACTAATAATATTGAATAATGATCGTTAGTTACTTTTTGGGTGACTAAATGATTTCTCATCTATATGTTAAGGCATCACAGCAACAAGACTGTCAACATTAATACAGTATCTGTAACAACTCCATGTTCCCATCATCATCTCACACACCACTAGATGAAAACCATAGCACCACCTGCACAACTCCCAGAGCCCAGTCAGAATAGTATGGTATCTTTGTCTATGAAAATTGCATGACTTGTCCATTCATCCCGGGCATGACTAGTCTAAATGCTGAGTAGGGAACATTACTTACTAGTAATCATTTTTATGTCTTCTTCCTCTAAAATGAATTTCAGATGGATTCACACACATAAATACAGGAGTATGAACCAGAACAGTTAGAGAAGTTAGGAACCATATATGAAGGAAGGAGATGACTCCACCTTAAAACTGGAGGTAAGATACGTATTGTACATTTATATTTCATTGAGTTCTGAGGTCCCTGGAAGTCAAGGTAAAAATGGAAAGACATTGATTATATGATTAAGAGGATTTTATAGATGAAAAAAAGAAGGTACAGTATTGGCAATTCTACTTAACTGATTTTCTTTGTCACCAACAATTTGGCATAGTTTTGGATGAATCTTTTATGTGTATTTTCCCTTTCATAGAATAGGATGGGTTAAGTCTAGTCAGCACATGTGTTAGTTGAAAATTTACTGTGGGATGTTTGGTACACTTTTGGGCTCGATCAAGAAAAAGATATGGAAACCAGAATCTTCCTTACCTCCTCCAGTTTATCCACTCGCCCCACCAATTTGGTGGTGACTGAATGTAGCTTCAGGAGATCCAGGCCATAGAACGCTCCTTCCAACAAGTCTATGATTGTGGAGAGCTATGAAACAAGGCAAGGGGTTAGTCCAGGGCTGGGGCAGACAGACACAGGGCAGTTAACTTTCAGATCTGCATGCTGGGGGCTCGACAGGAAAGTCACTAGCCAGGAATTGAGAGGTTGCCACGAGAAACACATTTGTGTAGGCAGGGATGTAGGCAAGCACAATGGTGTATGTGCATTCTGCCTTCTGAAATGTTTGGGTAAGAAAATGGGAGAGTCCTATAAGAACAAGTAAACCTGAAGTCTAGACCTCTTCACAAACTGTTTATACCTCTTTTACGAAATCTGTCAATTGCATTGACATCTGTCTTTCCTACTAGACTGTGAGCTCCTTGAAAGTAGTGTCTCAATAGCAAAGACATGGAATCAACCTAAATGCACATCAATGACAGGCTGGATAAAGAAAATGTAGTATGTATACACCATGGAATAATATGCAGCCATGAAAAACATGAGATTATGTCTTTTATGGGAACATGGATGGAGCTGGAGGCTATTATCCTTAGCAAACTAACACAGGAACAGAAAACCAAATACCACATGTTCTCACTTATAGGTGGGAGCTAAATGATGAGAACTCATAGACACAAATAAGGGAACAACAGATACTAAGGCCTGCTTGAGGGTGGAGGGTAGGAGGAGGGGGAGGAGCAGAAAAAATAACTATTAGGTACTCGGCTTAGTAACTGGATGACAAAATAATCTGTACAACAAACTCCCGTGACGTGAGTTTACCTCTATAACAAACCTGCGCATGTACTCCTAAACCTAAAATAAAAGTGAAAAAAGAAAGCAAGCAGTGTCCATGTATCCTTCATCTCTGCTTCCCCAAGATAGTTGGCTCATAACAGGTATTTTTATTGTATAAACACTCAACAAGGTGGCTCTATATGTCAACACCTTGAGGATATGCTTCTGAAACACTCAACTTCATTGTCTACTAAAGGCTCTGAAAGACATCAACAAGTTCTCCTTAGCACAAAATGCTAAACTGACCCTGGGGTAAAAGAGGACTCAGTGTCCCATCTTTGAGACTCTTGCTCTATGGCAAGCTGCCATAGTGCACCCAGCCTTCTCAGTTTTTATCAATACCGTCCTGCCTGCTAGTACAGACCCTGGGAGGAAGGTGGCCGAGGCTCTGGCGGCACTGAGGGCATGCAGAGCACAGGTGCCAGAAGCACTTTACATGGTCATTCATTCATTCATTTACATGGTCATGCCTAGCTGAATGTCTGGTATTGTGCCAAGTACTTCCCAGTTGTTATCTCATTGATTCTTATAACCCCACCAAGTAGATGTTATTATTCCCACGTTATTCAAGGAGCTGGGGGCAGACAGTTAAATAACTTAAGTGGGATCACACAGCGATGATTTGAACCCAAATCCATCTGACTCCAAAACCCAGCTTGTTCCACTACCCAAGGCTGCAAGGGAAGTGGGGGTGCAGGATCAGAAGAAGCCCTCAGCCAATCCATGGGGCTGCCTAAGTGGGGACTGAGCTTCCCTACCCTATAGACCATGAAAGAATCACAGTTTGATGGCCCAATCTAGAGCAGGCCCCAGGCCTCTCCTTCCCTACGCCAACCCAGCCCTTGCGCTAAGGACCAAAGGCTTACTCGCATTTTTCTTTTGAGTCTTTGGGGTGTGTGCTGGGCTGACAGTAAATTGTGGCAGCAATTTTCCTGAAGAACACTGAGTTCTTTTGGCCAGCAGGGCCTGGCAGCTGCTCCCAGGCCCAGCCTCTCTGGCTCCATAAGGAGGGGCAGGCACACTTTGCTTTAAGCATCTCCCTTATACACTAGAGCTGAAAAGGACAAGTTTGGCAGGACATCAACCTTGATACACACACACCCTCTAGGGACCAGGCCTGACCTTCTTCAAAGGGTTTACAATCTTCAACCATGGCCCTGCTAGACTTGTGGGTCTCAAAAGTGCCCTCTCAAAGGCATTGCCCCATACCAGGTCCTACCTTCAAGTCCTGGCTGTCCACCTCCCGCAGCTTCTGGAGCCTGAAGTCTCCCTCGCAGGGATTGAGGGCGGATGGGGGTGCGACACAGGCACACTTGCAGGACGAGCCTGAGGTGATGGTTTCCACGGTGTAGAAGTCTTCTTTCCTGGAGGCCCCCACATTGATCCTCTGGCAGGCATCCCGGCTCAGGGGTCTCACCACACACTTGCACTGACAGTCCGAGCCCTCAGACATAGCCTTGACCTTGTCATAGTCCCCCAGCAACTAGATACACAGAAAATGGGTTGGGGGCATGCAAAGACAGGTGTCAGTCAGCCTCCAGAAGGAGGCTCTCCATTTACTTAGTCAAACGTGCTGCACTAGTCAGAGACCTCAGACAACTCTGAACCATGGAGCCAACAGGTCATTGAAATGCAGTTTGCTGACTGACATTTCCTTGAAGGCATTCAGAGTTCAGCTCTCTTCGTTTGTCTTGGAAAGCTGTGCCTTTCTCATGGGGACTTAGCCTTTCATTATTTAAAGGAAAAAAACAGATGAGCCCTGTCATTTGTCCAATAGCCTTTGCTTTCTATTTCTTTTCTTTTTTTTCTTTTTCTCTTTTCCTTCTTTCCTTTTTTTTTTTTTTTTTTGAGACAGAGTCTCACTCTGTTGTCCAGACTGGAGTGCAGTGGCATGATCTCAGATCACTGCAACCTCCACCTCCCAGGTTCAAGTGATTCTCCTACCTCAGCCTGCCAAGTAGCTGGGATTACAGGCACATCCTACCATGCCCAGCCAATTTTGTATTTTCACTTTCACCATGTTTGCCAGGCTGGTCTTGAACTCCTGACCTCAAGTGATCCACCTGCCCTGGCCTCCAAAAGTGCTGGGATTACAGGCGTGAGACACCGCGCCCAGTCAGAATCCAGGTGTAAATGTAAAAAGGAAAAGAAGAAATTGGAGAGATTGAAAAGCTAGTATTCAAGTTTGAAGACTACTGGCATCTCTCATTCGTTTATTCAACATTTATGGAGTGCCTACTAAGGACTCTGAGGTGCTGTGAAGGATAAAGAGATGGGCCAGACGGAGAGCCTGCTCTCAAGAAGCCTGCAGTGCAGGAGGCATATACATAGCAGTCACACAGAGTAGAGAGTGATAAGTGCCCCTGAAGAGGCAGAGAGAAAGGGCAGTGGGAGCTAAGAGTGGCTCCAACTGGAAGCCAGGGAAGACTTCTTCGAGGAGTGGCATTTAATCTGGGCCTTGAAGGATGGGTTAGATGTGGAGAAAGGGAATTGAGAGGAAAGAGACAGGTCCAGAAGTCAGCAAGGTTTACTCAGTCTAGGAGTTTATGCTTCTGAACCCAAACCCCAGGCCAAACCCAGGAGAGCAAACTGGCAGCACTTGCTGCTTTTGCAATGCTAAACATTTCCTTCTGGGCACTTGCCCCGGCCAGCCTCCCCAGGCAGGAAAACACACGACAGTAGGCTTTCTGGAGCCCCAACCCTGGGCACTTGCTGGGAAAAGGCTCTTCTCTCCCAATCCTCTCCAAAAGGCCCTACATCTCCAAAGCCAGGGCTCCCTTCCTAGGCAAGCAGAAGGGTTCCCTTCATTTGACAAATGATTCCAGTAGGCAAGCATTGAGCTTGTTTGAGTGGAAATGTTCCTTGGGATGCTGTCTGGGGGGAAGAAGACTTGTAATGCTTCCTTGCAAAGGTTGAGTTTCTTCTAATATTAGTATTTGCTTTAGGGCTGTTGTCAAATACAGAATGGATCAGTGGAAGAAGGTGGTGTAGTTAAGGGTGACTTAAGCTGCTGTTCTTTATGGGTTGATAGTAAATTGTGCCTGTCTGCTCTCTGAAACTCTGCCTGGATTCCTCCGTAACCCTGCTCTGAGAACCCTGGGTGGATTCCTTCCTTTCAGGAGGCTCGGGTTTCAGGAAAGTTTTTGTTGATAGTGTTCCAGAGCCTCGATGTGAGAGATTTTTATGTCTTTTCAATTTAGAGGTCAGTGGGAGGTAATAGGTGGGCAGAGGGCATATATTAGCATCATTATTAAAGGAAGAGTGAGGAGGCTAGTGTTTGATAAATCCCAAATTGCAGCTGATCATTCTCTCTACAGGAAGGAGACAAGGCCCAGTCCTAGGGCTTGGTGGAAGTGAAGGTACAGGCAGCGCTGGAGGATCCTTTCTCAGACATCCCCCATTCTGAGGATTCTGGTGACACTCACCACACGTCATCATGCTGGCTCTGGAGAGCACAAAATAAACACTCCAGAGAGAACTACCCCTTACAGACATGAGATCTGGGCTGAAGACTGTCAGAAGCCCTGGCTCTACCCTTGTATCTCTTTTTTTTTTTTTTTTTTGGAGACGGAGGAGTCTCACTCTGTCACTCAGGCTGGAGTGCAGTGGCCCGATCTCCGCTCACTGCAACCTCTGCCTCCCGCCGGGTTCAAGCGATTCTCCTACCTCAGCTTCCCAAGTATGCTGGGACTGCAGGTGCCCACCACCACGCCTGGCTAATTTTTGTATTTTTAGTAGAGATGGGGTTTCATCACATTGGTCAGGCTGGTCTCGAACTCCTGACCTCGTGATCCGCCTGCCTCAGCCTCCCAAAGTGCTGGGATTACTGGCGTGAGCCACCCACTCCCAGCCTACTCATGTATCTCTTTATCTATAGATGGGTATTAGGGTGTTTTGAAGACTGAGTCATAAAAAACAAGTTTAAGTACTTGGTAAACAGACACTTTACAAAGTCCACTGCTATCATGGGTTACTCGGGCCCCCACTGACCGTCTGCCCCAGCTGCCTGTATCTGCATTCCCACTCTCCCCTCCCAATACACCCCGTCATGTTCTCAATCTCTCTGTTTGAGGGTCACCTCACATTCACCACAAGCTTCTGTTCTTACTTCACCCCATGCTCCCGCCTGTCTCACCCTCTGCCATAAAATATCTCCCGATGGGATATGCCATCTGCCTCCTGGTCAACATACCCGCCTGTTTTCACATTCCAATTCTGACAAACAACCACATAGATAAGAGATAACTTTTCACAACCCTGAAACCAAAAACAACTTTTTTTTTCTTTCTTCTCAAGAAGTCGAGGGGCATCTTCCCTTCCTTCATCTCTCCTTTCTCCTGATTAAAGACCCTATGATTTTGAGAGGAGAACTTACATCCTTCCACTAAGAAAATATTCTGATACATGAAAATCAAATGCCCTTTCCATTGGTAATGGAAGGAAAAACAGCTGCCCTTAAACACTTCAGCAAGGACCAGCTTCTGGCTCTCACCACCATTCAGGGCAAGAAGAGCGGTCGTGGCACTCGGCATCCTACCTGAGATAAAACGTTCTCCTGGTTGTCCGCCTCGTTTTGCAGAGTCTCGTCTTCCGTAGGCGCCACTGTCTGCGCATCTGGGGGCTCGCTTGTCCCTGTGGGGACAATGCTGGACACCCAGGCCGGAATCACAGTCAGAACGAAGTAGAGAACTAGCAGCCGAGGCTTGGCCATGAGGGGCGCGATAAGAGGGTCCTCAGCCGCTTCAGAGAATGGCTGGGGCCGGGGGTCTCGGCAAGGACTTCTGCGAGAGGGTGTCCTAGCTAGAAGCCGAAAGTGGCTGCTCAGAGCACCTTCTAAAGCTGGGTGCGACTGAGCGGAACGGGAGGGTGCGCCCCAGAGACTCTGGGCATCTCCTTCCTGACGCGAGCAGCCCTCGACTGTGCAGCCCCAGTGGAGAGTCGGACGCAGAGAAGAGGGGAGGCGGGCAAGGGCTAGCTGAGTGCGTGGCCCGCAGGAGGGCTCAGGTGGCTGTAAGGCGTTCGGACAGACGCCCGCGGTGCGCGCCGGCACGGTCGGCGGGGAGCCTTGGGGAGCACAGGGACCCGGCACCGGGCGGGCAGAGGCTGTGGCGGCGCGGGCTGCGAAGGCTGCTGGGCTAGGGAGCCGCGGAGAACTCGCGCGGAAGGAGGGCGGAGCCTCTATTGTGCCGGGGCGGCGGAGATGCAGCCAGTGACCGCGCGGAGGAGGAGAACCGGGAAGCGCACAGGACTCGGGCGGAGGGGGACTCGGGCGGAGGGGGACTCGGGCGGAGGCGGACTCGGACTGAGGGGGACCCGGCGGACCCAGCCCCCGCTGGGGCTCAGCTGCCGCGCGCCGGCTGGGGGTGAAGTCGGAAGGGCTTTCCTTTCCTTTCATCTGATCCCGAGTGGAGAGAAGTTATCCGGAGCGGCCTCACTGAAGTCTGGGGGTTTGCCCATTCTCGCCTAGAAGAGCGACTTTCCATCGCAGGCACCCAGCCCTCACTCCAATCTCGAGTCAGTTGGGGATCTGCGGCATCCTCCTTTTGCACACCTGGGGCAAGGAAGAAGGGGCGTTTGTTCCCAGGCATTTCTTTTCCCTGACTTAACTCTGGGCGAGTTCTCGGGCAGCTTTGAACCTAGCGCCGTTGGTAGCTGCTTGCCTGCCACGGCTTTAGAACCTAGTAATACTTCCACCCGGAGGAGAATCACTGAATTCCTTTCTGGAGTGTATCCTGAGTTGTGTAAACATTGAAAGTTAGAGGAATGACTGTACATCTCCGACACTCTCCGCGAGTCCCCATGGGGAAAGCTGCTGCCTGATAAATGATTACCAAAGGGAACAGCTCTTCCTGTCTTCCTGGTTAGGGACAAATCTCCTGGTCTCTGTTACCAGATTATCTCTAAGAGAGGGTCCACTTTCAATAGTGTGCAATTATGTTACTATGTCCCGCAATTACTGAGGACAACCTTTTATAAACCTACAATGAAGATTAGCAATATGTGAATTTAAGGAAGGGCACTGTGCCATCCTGGACAACTGTCACTCGGAATATCGAACAGAGCCAGGCTCCTTCAAAGGATATTACGGACCCTTGCGAAATTCAAGCACCTTGCTTCTTATGCTGAGGAATAAGGGTTGTAATAAACTAAGGAAACTAGCGCGTATAAGTAATAGTTGACTTACGTGTAATAATAACCTCTATTAATATATTTTAATCTTTAAAAAACTCAGCTTATGGACAAAAATTCAATGCTCTGGGTGTCTGGGTTTGTGGGGACATCATGCACACACTCTCCTCTGTGTAAGCTATCAAATCTTTTCTGAAGCTATATGGGGATAAACACTGATAAAATGCAGTGTATTTGATTGTTTGTTTGTTTGAGACAGAGTCTTGCTCTGCTGCCCAGGCTGGAGTGCAGTGGCGGGATGATCTTGGCTCACTGCAACCTCCACCTCCCGGGTTCAAGTGATTCTCATGCCTCAGCCTCCAGAGTACCTGGGATTACAGGTGCATGACACCATGCCCATTTAATTTTTTGTATTTTTAGTAGTCAGGGTTTCGCCATGCTGGTCTTGAACTCCTGGCCTGAAGCCATCCATCCGCCTTGCCCTCCCAAAGTGTTGGGATTACAGGGGTGAGCCACTGCGCTCCACCGATAAAAAGTAGTTTTAAAATTCAATTAAGGGACGGAATATGGTGGCTCACCCCTGTAATCTCTACTAAAAACACAAAAATTAGCCTAGCCTGGTGGCATGCACCTGTAATCCCAGCTACTCTAGAGGCTGAGGCAGAAGAATCGCTTGAACCCTGGAGGCAGAGGTTACAGCCAGCCGAGATCCGCTACTGCACTACAGCCTGGGCTACAGAGCAATACTTGGTCTCAAAAAAAAAAAAAAAAAAAAAAATCAATTTAAAGTAAGCATTGAATGTTGGCCAAGTGCAAGACAACAAACTAGGTTGCTATACATTTAATGGGAAGATGAGATAGTTCACATCTTACAAAGTGAGGGTGGGAGTCAGGAGGTAAGCAGAATAAGCACTGAAATTGTGAGGCAGAGTAAAAACATATCTCATGGGGTTTAAATAAGGAATAAGTCACTTCTAGTGGAAAGGTCAGTGTGGATTTCATGAAAGCATGATACTGAAGATGACTGGGGTGATGGGAAGTTTCAACAAAATGGTGGATAAGGCAACATGATGCGGTCGGGGGCCGGTGGCAGGGGAGAGAAAGAGAGCATTCTGGGCAAAGACATAATCCTGAATGTGCATATTAGTATTACAGAGGGCTGCTCACTTCTCAGGGCAGCCTTCCTTGACTCCACCACCAGCATAATTTCTCTATTAAATGCTTCCATAATAACACATACCTCTTTTTTATAGAAGCAGGAGAGAGGGATATTTATACTCCTTTGTGGGTTGTTTTCGGGGTGCCTGTCTTCTCCACTAGATTATAAATTCGAGAGGGCAAGGACCTTGTTGGTTTTGCTCACCATTATATCTTCAGAGTTTAACCAGTGCCTAGAACAAAGTGGACACTAAATAAATATTGGTTGAATGAATGGGAGCTACAAATAGTCCAACTGGGTGTAGGCTCAGTTACCTTTATAAATACCATCTCTGTATCCATTAGGGTGCATTTGACTGCAAGTGATAGAAAATTCTTCTAGAAATGTCTCAATCAAATACACATTTATCATCCCACTCTAAGAAGACAAGGTTGGCTATTTAAAATTTTAATTCAGCAACTCAGTGATGTCAGCGAGGACCCAAGCCCTTTCCATTTTCCACTCCATTATTCTTACAGCATTGGCTTTTTGACCTAGTCATAATTGATTTAAGCAAGTTCCAGCTACCCCTGTACCAGACATTCAATTTCCCAGTCTCCTTTACATCTAGGGGTAACCACCCAGACAAGATATTTTGCTTCCTCATAAAATAAACAAATAGAAGAGAAAACCTTTCTGGTGCTACTCTTCCCTGACTTCTTGTCTTTGATTGTGTCTTTGACCACAGTCAACGTGTTATAGAACCAACAGGTTCTTATGTCTGCTGTGCAGTAACAGGCCAATTACACTGTGTCAGCAGGGTTTGCAGCAGAGAAAGAATTTGATGATTGCAGGGCAGCAAGTCAGGAGATGGGAGGAGACCCTTGAATCCATCTCTCTGGGAGTTCTGGGCTGGGAGTTTTAAGGGGATTGTGGAGAGTGAGGGGTTAAAAAATTGAGGTCATTGATTGGTTGGGCCAAGGGGATGGAACAAAGTTCCATCATTAGGATGTGGAAACTGCCTTCTTTGGTGAGTCAGGATCTCATGGGGTCCTTCAAACCAGCTGAGTCATTAGCTTCATCAGCATGCAGGACCCAAAGGAATATCTCAAAGGGAAAACATAATGTTTCATAATGTTCAAATTGTTTTCCATGGAACAGTTAAGGGACACTATAATCTTTTTTATATATATATACTTTAAGTTCTAGGGTACATGCACACAATGTGCAGGTCTGTTACCTATGTATACTTGTGCCATGTTGGTGTGCTGCACCCATCAACTTGTCAGCACCCATCAATTCGTCGTTTACATCAGGTATAACTCCCAATGCCATCCCTCCCCCCTACGCCCTCCCCATGATAGGCCCCGGTACGTGATGTTCCCCTTCCTGTGTCCAAGTGATCTCATTGTTCAGTTCCCACCTATGAGTGAGAACATGCGGTGTTTGGTTTTCTGTTCTTGCGATAGTTTGCTGAGAATGATGGTTTCCAGCTGCATCCATGTCCCTACAAAGGACACAAACTCATCCTTTTTTATGGCTGCATAGTATTCCATGGTGTATATGTGCCACATTTTCTTAATCCAGTCTGTCACTGATGGGCATTTGGGTTGATTCCAAGTCTCTGCTATTGTGAATAGTGCTGCAATAAACATACATGTGCATGTGTCTTTATAGCAGCATGATTTATAATCCTTTGGGTATATACCCAGTAATGGGATGGCTGGGTCATATGGTATTTCTAGTTCTAGATCCTTGAGGAGTTGCCATACTGTTTTCCACAATGGTTGAACCAGTTTACAATCCCACCAACAGTGTAAAAGTGTTCCTATTTCTCCACATCCTCTCCAACACCTGTTTTTTCCTGACTTTTTAATGATTGCCATTTTAACTGGTGTGAGATGGTATCTCATTGTGGTTTTGATTTGCATTTCTCTGATGGTCAGTGATGACGAGCATTTTCTCATGTGCCTGTTGGCTGTATGCATGTCTTCTTTTGAGAAATGTCTGTTCATATCCTTTGCCCACTTTTTGATGGGGTTGTTTTTTTCTCGTAAATTTGTTTGAGTTCTTTGTAGGTTCTGGATATTAGCCCTTTGTCAGATGAGTAGATTGCAAAAAATTTCTCTTATTCTGTAGGTTACCTGTTCACTCTGATGGTAGTTTCTTTTGCTGTACAGAAGCTCCTTAGTTTCATTAGATCCAGTTTCAGCTTTCTACTTACGGCTAGCCAGTTTTCTCAGCACCATTTATTAAATAGGGAATCCTTTTCCCTTTTCTTGTTTTTGTCAGGTTTGTCAAAGATCAGATGGCTGTAGATGTGTGGTATTATTTCTGAGGGCTCTGTTCTGTTCCACTGGTCTATATCTCTCTTTTGGTACCAGTACCATGCTGTTTTGGTTACTGTAGCCTTGTAGTATAGTTCAAAGTCAGGTAGCATGATGCCTCCAGCTTTGTTCTTTTGGCTTAGGATTGTCTTGGCAATGAGGGGTCTTTTTGGTTCCATATGAACTTTAAAGCAGTTTTTTCCAATTCTGTGAAGAAAGTCATTGGTAGTTTAATGGGGATGGCATTGAATCTATAAATTACCTTGGGCAGTATGGCCATTTTCACAACATTGATTCTTCCTATCCATGAGCATGGTATGTTCTTCCATTTGTTTGTGTCCTCTTTTATTTCACTGAGCAGTGGTTTGTAGTTCTCCTTGAAGAGGTCCTTCACATCCCTTGTAAGTTGGATTCCTAGGTATTTTATTCTCTTTGAAGCTATTGTGAATGGAAGTTCATTCATGATTTGGCTCTCTGTTTGTCTGTTACTGGTGTATAAGAATGCTTGTGATTTTTGCACATTGATTTTGTATCCTGAGACTTTACTGAAGTTGCTTATCAGCTTAAGGAGATTTTGGGCTGAGACGATGGGGTTTTCTAAATATACAATCATGTCATCTGCAAACAGGGACAATTTGACTTCTTCTTTTCCTAACTGAATACCCTCGATTTCTTTCTCTTGCCTGATTGCCCTAGCCAGAACTTCCAACACTATGTTGAATAGGAGTGGTGAGAGAGGGCATCCCTGTTTTGTGCCAGTTTTCAAAGGGAATGCTTCCAGTTTTTGCCCATTCAGTATGATATTGGCTGTGGGTTTGTCATAAATAGCTCTTATTATTTTGAGATACATTCTATCAATACCAAATTTATTGAGAGTTTTTAGCTTGAAGGGTTGTTGAGTTTTGTCAAAGGCATTTTCTGCATCTATTGAGATAATCATGTGGTTTTCGTCTTTGGTTCTGTTTATATGCTGGATTACGTTTATTGATTTGCATATGTTGAACCAGCCTTGCATCCTAGGGATGAAGCCCACTTGATCATGATGGATAAGCTTTTTGATGTGCTGCTGGATTCGGTTTGCCAGTATTTTATTGATGATTTTTGCATCAATGTTCATCAGGGATATTGGTCTAAAATTCTCTTTTTTTGTTGTGTCTCTGCCAGGCTTTAGTATCAGGATGATGTTGGCCTCATAAAATGAGTTAGGGAGGATTCCCTCTTTTTCTATTGATTGGAATAGTTTCAGAAGGAATGGTACCAGCTCCTCCTTGTACCTCCAGTAGAATTCGGTGGTGAATCTGTCTGGTCATGGACTTTTTTTGGTTGGCAGGCTGTTAATTATTGCCTCAATTTCAGAGCCTGCTATTGGTCTATTCAGGGATTCAACTTCTTCCTGGTTTAGTCTTGGGAGAGTGTAAGTGTCCAGGAAATTATCCATTTCTTCTAGGTTTTCTAGTTTATTTGCGTAGAGGTGTTTATAGTATTCTCTGATGGTAGTTTGTATTTCTGTGGGATCGCTGGTGATATCCCCTTTTTCATTTTTTTATTGCGTCTATTTGATTCTTCTCTCTTTTCTTCTTTATTAGTCTTACTAGTGGTCTATCAATTTTGTTGATCTTTTCAAAAAACCAGCTCCTGGATTCATTGATTTTTTGGAGAGTTTTTTGGGGACACTATAATCTTTTAACAGGATCTATGTGATTCCGAGGCAATAGGCACAGAGTAATTGTGAGGAAGCAGGTCGGAGAGCAAGTAGACCTCATGATTACTGCTGAATGTGCTATGAACTTGGTTTATTTTCATTTCTTCCCTTCCCTTCTTCCCTGGTTAGTTTCATAAAGTTTATAGGGGCAGTTTCAAAAGTACCAGGAACTGTGGCCATCTTATGACCATGAGTCCTTTCTCTTATCTAATAAAATATATTTCCTTTAAAGTATCCTTTTAAAGTCTCCTTTTAAAGTGTCCTTTTAACGTTCAGTCCTACAGTCCTACACAGAATATGTCTAAGGACTTTCCCACAGAGAGTTTTTCATTCCTTTCACTTAAAGATAAATAGTTAAGTACTGGCCAGGCGTGGTGGCTCACGCCTGTAATCCCAACACTTTGGGAGGCAGAGGCAAGTGGATTACTTGAGGTCAGGAGTTCAAGACCAGCCTGGCCAACATGGCAAAACCCTGTCTCTATTAAAAATACAAAAATTAATTGGGCCTGGTGACACACACCTGTAATCCCAGCTACTTGAAAAGTTAAGGCAGAAGAATCACTTGAACTGGGGAGGCAGAGGTTGCGGTGAGCCGAGATTGCACCAATGCACTCCAGCCTGGGCAACAGAGCAAGATTCTGTCAAAAAACAAACAAAAAAAAGTTAAGTACCTTCTAAATATCCTCTTTCTCAACATCACTAGCCCACTTTCTTCATCTTTTATCTCCATTATATTCAACTGTTTCTCAAACCACATGGCCTTCCAAACTCTTCATTATTTTGGTTATTTTCTCTCTAGAAAGACTCCAGTTTGAGTAGATATTAGAACCTATTGAAACAATTTGTTCTTTTTTTTCTGGGCACTGTTCTTTTACTAATGCAGCCTAAGATCACCTTAGTTTTGGCAGCCGCATTGCACCAACGACTCACACTGATTTATCTTTTAAGTGTAGTTTTTTCTTTATTTTTGTATGAATTTTTTGCTGGTTTCCTCCATTCTGTGCTTTCCAGCTATGTTCTTTTTTTTTTTTTTAACCCAAGTATAGGTGTTTACATTTTTACTGTAACAGTGTGATGATTTTGGCCCATTTTTTCATCCAGTTGAAATATTGCTGTTTTTGCTTTTGTCCTGGTTTTGCGTAATTTCCAAATTCATTAAGCATAGTTTCCATCTTAATTCAAATGATCAATTTTAAAAAGCCATCTTCCTTCAGATAGGGCCATATTCTAGAGCCCTACTGCCATATTAATTTTAAAAAGCCATCTTCCTTCAGATAGGGCCATATTCTAGAGCTCTGCCTCCATAATAGGAAAAGTCTCTCCTTATTGATGTTAACTGTTTTAGTGTGTGACTGTTCAGGCAGTCATGGGTGTTGGTGTCTAGTCCACATGTCTTCATCATGTCTACAAGCATTTCTTGAGAGACTTTTATCATTGTCTTCCAGAAATCAAGATAGTGGTCCATGGCATTGCTTCTACCTGCCTGTCCGGCAACCTGATCTGATGATTCTGCAATGAGCTTGGTTTGGCTTTAGCAAATTGGGTTAAATGGTTTTTACTTGTGTTAAACAAACAAACAAACAAATATAGCTGTAAAGCACAGGATAGAGGAAACTGGCATAAAATTCACATAAAAATCCCCGCATCTTTTGCTCAGAGCCTATGAACTCCACGTCACTGGATCCTCGCATCATGGTGCAAAATAAGTCTTGCTCTCCCTGCTTAACAGATGAAGTCACTGAAGCACCAAGACAGTGATATGTGTGACGGCAACTCTGTACTGAGTGCTTCCTATGTGCCAGGTATCATTTGATGGTCAGAAATTCCCTGAGTCAGTATCATTTCCTCTTACAAATGAGGAAACAGGTTTAGAGAGGGACAGACTGTGGAAATGTTCCAAGAACTGGGTCTCAGAAAGGTGTAAGTGTGCCACTTCATCTACCTTAGACGTCTACCTGGACCTCACCAGTTGTGGCTGGCTAGCAGGTTGTTGAATTCTGGGGATCCCTCAGCGACCGCAACCACCATCCCTCATGAGCCAGTTTGCATCTGGCAAGAGCATCTGTTTTCCCGTTCACCTGGGAGCCTCCTGACTTTGCTCTGAAATGTCTGTTGAAAATTAAGACTTCATTTGCCAGGTGGGGCCAAGGTGGCTAGAAATGGCCTGCCACCTTTGTGTGTAATTGAGAAAATGCACCTGCCCAACGGCAGCAGAATCAAAGAGCAAGGCAAAGTCCCATGAGCAACATCATTCTGCCATCTCCTTTCTCTGGCTCGCTGCAGAGTGGGAGCTGTGCCAGGGAACTGCCATAAAATGCTGGAAAGGAATGATGGAAAGCACAACTGAAAATGGGGTCTTTTTTCCCGTGGTCACCCTGCTTTGCTGTTTTCCTGGCTTCTTATTTTGGCTCTGATCTTCTACATTCTCTCTCTCCTTTAATTCAGTTTAATTCATTTATTGAATATATATTATGAGCCAGGCACTCTGTGAATTGCTGAATACACAAAGATGAAGATGACAAAATCTTTGCTTTCAGGAGCTCATGTTATAAAGATGATAAATGTTTCATCCTGGGGAAGGGTACAGAAGAGTATGCTTTTCCTCAAGACATTTTAGCAAAGAAAAAAAGTTTTTTCTTCTCTGAACTTCCCCAGTTTTAAGAAAAATTTGCATTTCCTCATACTCCAACCATGGGAATTTCTTTTTATTAAACTAAGCTTTACATAATAAAATTTAAGGTTAAAGCTAATTGAAGTGAAATCAACTCAGGTATCGAGTATAATATCTACATGCCAGGTCCTGAGTTGGACACTAAAGAAACATGAATGAATAAAACATTAATAATAATCAATTCAAGATAATATTTCAACGATCTCACAGTCTCCTGAGAGAGACACATAAATGGACAAGTACCAGACAGCGTGGAGGCCCACTGACAGGATGGCCAATCCAACTGTCTGTGGGAGGAGAGTGGTGTCAGGGTGCTCTGGGGCACCTTCCAGAAGGAGCAAGAGTTTGCCAAGTAAAGGACAATGGTGCCAGAGGGACAGGGGAAGTAGGGAAGTGGGGTCAGGGAAAGAAGGTGTGGAGGAGGAGAGAAGGGCATTCCAGGCCAAGGGGACCAAAAGGACTGGGATTGCAAGATACGAACGTTGTGATGTGGGCAGAGGCTGGAGTGTAAAATACAAGACAGAGTGAGAGGAAATGAGGTTGGTGAAAGAGAGGCCCAATCGTGGAGGCCCTTATGTGCCGTCCCAGAGAGCTGGGAGTATGTCTCACAGGCACTGAGGGGCCATTGAAGGATTGGGGGCAGGAGAGTGCCATTGTCAGACTTGCAGATTAGATGAATGACTCAGGTGGTAAAGAGTGGACAGAAGAGAGAAAGGCAGAGCAATGACTGCAATTCCCTGCCTGCAGACCACTTGGCCTCCTGGAATGAGCCAGAGCCCTGTGCTGAGTGGGTCATTGCTCTGACTCAAAGGGAAGCTCCCTTGCCCTCTATAATTGGTGATGCCTAAGGGAGGGATAGGTAGGCAGAGACTCTTTGCCTTCCCGAGGAATTTTCCAGGGCTGCTACATGGCACAACTGCAGGGGATGTCATTCATATCCTAGTCCCTGTGAATGGGGCCCATGAGAATCATGCAAGGCATGTCTAGCAACCACTGAATACTGTCCTGGGACAGGTCAGGAACATTGCATAGAGCCCATTGCTTTCTACACACCACGATCTCTCTCTCTCCCTCTCTCCCGGTTCTAAGAGATCTCTGTGCTCAGGGCAGCTCCTACACATGATGTGCTGTCTGTGTGGTGTACTTTTTCAGGGCACTCACACACCTCCCCTGCCTTCTCACAGAAGCCCAATAGCCCTTTAATAGGGCTAACGAATTCTGCCTTCAGTGATGAATCTTCACATGCAGATACCCCTGGAAGAGGTGACTCCTTGCCTTAAATCTATACCAAAGAGTAAATAATAGGCCCCTTCCTCAGAGCTGGTTTTGCTAGAAAAGTAGCAGTGGAAGACACTGGGAAGTTGAAAGGCCATGTTTATGAGACAACCCCAGAGAGGCAGAAGTAGAGAAAAGGAAGACCTGGCCCATGCATTACCACCCCTTAGACTTAGAATTGAGGTCTAAGGGTTCACATTTATTCCTGATCAGCAGGGATGAATAGAAGTTGGTTGAGGAAAGGCTGGGAGAAGAGTGTACCAAGCAGAAGTCTAGAGACTAGAAAACAGTGATGAGTTACTGGGAAATGCAAGCTCAGGTGGAACACAGGAGTCACAGCAGAGGGAGAGAGGGAAAGTAGTGAGCAGTTAGAGTGGAGGGCCAGATCACATGAGGCTTGTGTATGTGCTGTGGAGTTTGGAGTTCAAGCCAAAGGCTATGAGGAGAGAGACACCAGAGTTGTGGTAAGCAAGGGAGTGAGCTCTAGTAGGTGGCCCTGTCAGTGGCATAGAGAATGAACGGGAGGGTCAGGCTGAAGTAGGAAGACCTATTTGGAGGCTGTTGTAGAAATCCAGGCATGGATGCGAAGGCTTTGATAAAGGCAGTAGCATGGAGGTTAAGAGAAAGGGGTGGGTATGAGATATACCACAGAGGTGGAATTAGTAGGACTTGGTGACTTTCTGGATATGGAGGTGAGAGAGGGGAAGGATGTATGTCAGGATTCCTGCTTGTAAGTTACAAGCAACTTTATATAGAGTAAGGGAAAAAAGGTGTTGGGGGTAAAGGAGACTTTATGATAAGGATGTAGGAATGTCTCACAAAACCCAAGTGCTCTAATGTCCCTGGGGCCATCAGAGGCTCATCTGAACCTAGGACATCTCTGGCCCACACAGTAGACTGAAGGTGCCCAGAGTTACTTGAATATTGAGTGTGGTTAGTTTTCCTTCTCAGGCCCAATTCCAAACGCCCAGGGAACGCCTTTTTCTAATATGGGTCAGATGCCCAGTCCTGAACTAATCAACTAAGGCAGGGGGCAGGGGGACAGGTCACTTGGTAGAAACAAAGTGGAAAGAGGGGCAGTTTCAGGGAGGAGCTTCTAGACCAGACAAATCAATGGATGTCCACTCTCTCCTATCCCATTGCTGGCTGGCTCTCTGTCTCCTCCCACTTCTGAAGATGTACTTAACATAAATTAATCATGTTATAGAAAAGAAAAGTACCTCCCCATAAGAGACAGCCCAACTTAGTATCTAGGAATGGCAGAAGCAAGTCTTCTGTGTGCCTGTCCCTCCAGGTGATATTTTTTCCTCCTCCTGCTTGGCTTGTTCTAATCCAGATGTGATGTCTCACCATCCTACAGCCAACAGACCAAATGGTGAATTTAACTTGGTCTGTATACACACAGACATCAGCTTGCTATAGATATTTCACTTGGTAGATTAATCACTGAAAATATTTAGTCAACACACCTGCTCATCCATACATTCATATATTTGAATATGAAATTAAATTACATTCATGCACCCCTCCATCCTATGGGGTACATAAATGTAACTTAATTTTAGCCTTGTCAGGCCGCCTAGAGCCATGGCGGAGTCTGGGATGTAGGGTCAGACAGACTGGCTGTGGAATCCTGGCTCTGCCATAACTACTGCTGTTCTTGGGCAAGTCATTTCATCTCTGTGAGCCTCAGTTTCTTAATCTTAAGGTGGGGATCATAAAAATATTCACCTCTGCTTACTAGTGCTTACTGTTCACCACAATGTGCCTTTCTTTATCCTTTTAGAAATGAAACCCCAACCCTCAACTGGAAGGCTGAAAATAACAAAGAATGTAAAGATCACAGAAGGCTTAACAAAGGGTAAATCTTAGATTTAGCATCCAGGGGAAACCTGGACACTAATATGAAGGTGAAGTCTTACTTGGGAGCAAGAGAGGTGATTCTAGTCTCAGCTTTCTGGGGGCTTCAAAACCACAGACCCAGGTTCCAATCTCAGTGATGCAACTCATATGGTAGGGAATCTCGGGCAAGTTGTTTTTTTCTAAGCCGTAGTATTCTAACAGTACTAGGTTGTTGCGGAGATAAGAGATGTATGTAAAAATGTCCAACCCATTGCTTGCCCCATTCACAAATACCTGTTGAACGTTGAGTGAATTTTAAAATCATTTATTAGATACAGATAATTATAATTATGCCCATTTCAGACTCACCAGGTGAACTGATTAGGACCTCTGTCTGCACGTCAGTTTCCTTATTTGAAAAAGGAAACTTTATCATTTTTACTATTCCTTCCATCTAGTGATTGTGATTAAAGCAGCTGAGTTTCTCCCCACCCCACCCTTTTTGGGATTTTGCTTTGTTGCAGGGACTGAACTTTAAGCAAAAAACTTTCTAAAGCCTGAGTGATTCCTGAGGTGTTCTCAGAGATGGGTCTGTGGAGCCAGCTGCCAGCCCCTTGCTTTTATTGGCAGGGCAGCCAGGCATATCTGGTGGCTGCAGCTGCCCAGGGAGTTGCTGCCTGGAAACCCACAGAGTGGGGAGGACCTTCTCTGGAGGACAGTCAGCACCGCCTGACGCAAGGCAGTGAGCAGAGCGAGGCTGGCACAGGCATCCCTGGCCTGATGCTGAGTTCTGAGTAGAGATCCAAGGGACACCTCACTTTAGACAGGAGGAAACCCGGCTATGTGCTCTGAGAGCCAACGCTGCAGTCCAAAGAGACACCTAAAATAGAGCAACACGATTGAGAGAGGGCGGCACCGCCCAACAGTTCCAGCTCCTGCTGACATTTCTTATTCTCCTTTCTCTAAAAACTTACTTTCTTCCTTTTGAAAACCCAACTCAAGGTGTTCCAATGAATCTTGGGAGACCCCCTCATCTCTCATCTTCCTTCAACACTTTGATTTCACCCTGCTTTCCTCTTATTCTCTCTTCCTTACTTCTCTCAAGGAAAAACAATTTAGGGCTCTGTTACACAAAGTGGTATATGTGGTTCCCAAAAGACCACCTGGTATTCAAGCTCTCCATTTCTTCACAGGAGCTTTTTGATGTTTTAGCTCCACTTCTTATTGACCTAGAAATGTATGCCCAGACCCACATGGCTTTTGCATAACTCTAGGGGAACCCTACAATGTGATTTGTATCCCTTGGGATTAATGAGGATTTGAACACTGCTATGGGCTGAACGTCAGTCCCCAAAACTTCATGTGGAAACTTAATCCCTCTGTCCTCATGAATGGATTAATGTAGCTATTGCTGGAGTGGGTTCATTATCAAGGGAGTGGCTCTGTTATAAAAGTGAGCTTCCTCTGGCTCTCTTTTCCTGTGCTCTTTCTGTCTCTTGCACTGACTTCCACCTCTGCCTTTCTACCATGGGATAACCATTACTAGATGTCTGTGCCATGCTCTTGGATGTCCCAACTTCCAGAACAGCAAGCCAAATAAACTCCTTTTCTTTTAAATTGCCTAGTCTGTGGTATTCTGTTATAGCAATAGAAAATGGACCAAGACAAGTACCTTGTATAGCCCTGTACAAGCATGTCATTTCATCCTCACAAACATCCTGCGTGTAGATGTTGTTACCCTTAGCTGGTAGATGAGGAAATGGAGGCAGACAGCTGGACTAATTTGCTCAAGGACAAGTATATACAGTTAATAAGTAGCAAGCTAGCTTTGGTCCCAGGTCTGTGTGATTGCCAGCTCATGCCATCCATCACACCCTATCCTGGAACATTTTGCTTTTTAAAACCTGACTTCAGCCCCTCACCCACATGCCTCATCTCATTATAGAATTCCATGCTTAAGGCTCTCCAACCACTTACATGAAAAGTGGAATGAACAGCTTTAACCAACCAATCACAGATGCAGTCACGGAGTGAGGTGTCCCAGAGCTGCCACACCAGCTCTGTGTACTTGGAAAGTAATTGACCTCTCTAGGAAGTCATGAGCCCCAGTTTTGTCTATTTGCCAAAACAATTGGTTGGACTGAGTGATTTTCAGGGTGGTCCCTTTTAGCCCTAAAATTCCGAATTCTTGGGTAAAGCCAAGCAGCTTGATTTATTGGTCCTTTGTAGTGTATTCTAGAACACAGCTGTCTTAAATGTAGCGATCTACAGAAAATGGCTGTTTTGTCTGTTTTCATAAGGCCATCAGTCGCTGTAGAAGATGTTGAACATTTGAGGTGTAAGAAGGATAGACATTCTGTGCTTTTCATGCCACATTCCTCAACACCTACACATCCTGTGTTTGCATAAATTATAACATGGTGATTGCATAGCCATTGTGGGCAGCCTATACCTCAGAAGTGGGTGGGAGACGAGTGGGGAGCAGGAGGGCTGCCCCAGGGCTTACTGCCAAGAGAATCTGGCTGGTCCGGTTTGAAGTGGTGAATCACTTCCTGTGGAGCACGTGTCCTGGCCCAGGTGGCAGGAGAAACGGTCCTGGTTCCAGACCTGCCCCTGGCTCACTCTGGGATGGGAACAAGCTAAGCAGTGATAGAACATTCACCACAGCTCCACTTCTTGGGTGCTTTCCATGCAATCTCACTAATTCTCCAAGCGTTGCTGGGAGACAGGTGCAGTTTTCTCTATGTTAGAGATGAGAAAACAGAAACTCATAAAGTGTAAGCAGTTAGACTAGGCCACAGAGTCTGGTGGTCAGTGCTTTTGAACACCAAACTATATTCAGGTTCCCTTAACCTTTTCATCTGTGAAGTGAGGGACTTGAACCAGTGCTTTCCAGCATATGACATGCATACTTCTGGGGGTACTTGAGACTATTTTAGGTGGTGTCCAGATATTCACTTTTAATTTTAATGACTGTTTTTCATTTTAAAGGGTGTTAAGAAAAATGTAACTCAAACTCACACATTTAGGATGCACACAAATATAAAAGGGAATTGATTTAAGCTCTATTTAAAGAAAAGTCAGTCCAGTTGATAAGGCAAAAATGGTGAGGGTGAGGATATTCACGAATGCCTAAAGTTTGGGGATTACTGGGTCAGATAATATGCTCCAATGTTCTCTGGTTCCAGCAGGACACAGCAGGACCATGGCCTCCCTGAGCCTCCAGCACAGTGTCCTAGCTCTAGGGCATTTGGGATACAAACAGGGAGAGAAACAAACTGTCTTCAGGAGAGTTAATTGGTCAAGGCTCAATTTATCCTCTTTTTAGTATCTCCCCCTTCCTTTTACATCTCCCAAACATTTAAGGCTTTGATGTGGACATATTCCTTGAGTAAGTAGTTTGGCATAAACTGCAAAGCGGTTGGATGCAGATGTATTTAGTTAGGCCAGCACAGTGATTTGTTTGTTTTTAATTTGTGAATTTCAATGCCTTTGGGTTGGGCATGCACTCTAGTTTGCACAGACTTCCCCTCTCCTGATAATATTACCTACGGTAACTACCTGAAAGTATATGAGTTTGTGACTCTTGGCTTAGGACCTTATTTCCCCAAGGTCACAACCCTTAAAGGCCTGAAGAAGTAGTTCTTCAGGGCATTGAGCTTCTAGGGAGCCATCAGCACTGTGGAATTTCTAACACACCTAGAGTCTCTAATGCATGTGGAGTTTCTGGGCCAGCCCTGTAGAAGAGAGAAAGTCAGGACAAGAGCCCAGCCAAGAGACTGCAATCTGCACAGCCTAAGATTCTTTGGTAGCTCAGTGGCTGCTTTGCAATTTTCAGACTGGGAGTATAGTGACACCTGGTGTCTGGTGTCATCCTTCAAATCCAGCAAGTCCCAGTCTGAGCTCATCATTTCCATCCCCAAACTAGCTTCTCCTCCTCCCTCTTACTCCCCTGTTTGAGTGAGGGCAGCCACCAGGCTGGAAATGTCACACTCATCATGATTTCTTCTCTCTCTTTTCCCATACCTCATCCCTCGCCAAGGACTCTCAGCTTGATTTGTGTTGATTTTATGTATTTCACCCCTTTATAGCTCATAAGTTCATCTTTCCCAGTGCAACAATTTTCTAAGAGTTCTTATCTACACATTACTGCCAGGTTAATATTCTTAAAGTACAGTTCTGACTGCACTACTTCTTTGCCAGAAGTCAGCAGCTCCACACGGCATTCTGGATAAAGTCCAACACCTCAGCTTGCCCATGACTTGGCTCTGGGCTATCCACTTTGCGCTATCCCTGTGCTCTCCAATCAGGCTCCAGGTTTTCTTGAAACTCAGGTTACAGCTTCCACCTGCATGGACCATTCTTTCAAGAGTTTTGGTTATGAAGAGAAATGGAGAGAAAGAGCCCAAAAGAGAAGTGGAGAGGAAGAACAAATGGTAGAGGAGATGATCCAGAGAGGGATTTTATTTCCATAGACAGATGTGATTTGAGCATGATTAGAGGCAGCGATTAAAGGGCCCACTGACGAGAGGTGAAAGATATATACTGGCACCCACTGAACACTTTCTATGGGCCAGAGACACAACTCTGTTTTACATGGATAGCACATTTGATCCTCTCAACAACCTTACAAAGTAGGTGCCATTTTACAGATAGGGAAACCAAGGCCCAGAGAGAAAATTTATTCATGTAATAGCTAGAGAGAAGTAGAACTAAGATGGGAAACCAAGCCATTCCACTTCAAGCCTGCTCTCTTTACCATTTCGTATAAGAAAGAGGGAATGACAAGCAGAGCAAAGTCCCTTACGAGGTGGGAGGAGGAGTACTTCCAAGCATGGGATGGGATGGTCATCCACCCACCTCACATGGGAAGACGAACACCTCTTCCCTGAGCCAGGGGAGAAGTAGGGTGGGATGTAGATGATGCAGTTTGACTCACAGATGGACAAGAGCTGTTGAAAATGTTCTTGCCAACAGTTTTCTGTCGAGAATTAGAAAGAAGTGGTGGGGTAGAGCTTGAGGAGAGTGAGGGGGTTCTAAAATAGTTGCTCTGGGGGAATGAAAGAGGAATTGTAAGGACCTGGAGTCGGCATGCCTTGTGCTGAAAGCTTGCTCAGCTGAAGTTACAGACCATGGATTTGTACAGAACTCAGGCACACAGTTGTGTGAGTTCTTGTGTCTCTTCTGCTACTAATTCTAGGTGTCACTCACACACTGTCTCCTTTATGAAATCTTCCCTGATCTCTTAAGCTGGTTGTGGACTTTCCTTTAAGTTCCCAACAGCAGCCAGATGTGGTAGTGCATGCCTGTTGTCCCAGCCACTCAGGAGGCTGAGGCAGGAGGACTGCTTGAGCCCAGGAGTTTCAGTCCAGTCTGGGCAACATAGCAAGACCCCACTTTCTAAAAAAATAAGTTCTCACATCATTTTGACCCTTTTGCAAGATCCTTGTATTAATATATCTTGTATTATGGTTAGATGTGTATACTTCTGTCTTACTACATTAAAGGCTCTCTGATGGCAAGGATGATGACATACTTGTTTTCTTTCTTTCTGCTCTAGTACATTATATTGTATTATAGTTGCTCATTAAATGTAGAGTCATTTATTGGTTAACTGTTTCCCTCCAGATGGAGCTATTTCTTTTATTTTTCCTCTTTTATTATTTTTTCATCTCTTACTATCTGTCTGTGCCCCAGAATCTCTCTTTTTGCTTTTTCAATTTTTTCCTCCTCACTGAAACTCTCAGGTGACTAATGGTAGCTGTGGGCACTGCCTTGCTGATCTTGGTTCTCTTGAGGCTGACTGTGCAGAACAGTTCTAGAATAAATGAAGATCAGGTAACAAATAGAGGTAGTAGTGCTGTCTGAACAGTCTCTGGAGTATGTCACTGCGCTTCTTATTGACATAGGGATGCCTTGACTAAAGTGGGCCTGAAATGGATGAAAAGTTTCTGCAGACAGAAATGGTAAGTAATTTAACAGAGTTACACAGGGGCCTATGCAGGGGCCCCATACCACCCACATTTCTACCCAGTTCATTTTTTTCTGGATTTTTCTTTCTTTAGATGCTACCCTCAAAGTGCCACAGCTTGAACAGAAGATTTATCTCACAGAAGTCAACAGTCGTTGAGGAGATGCACATAGACATGAAGCAGAACCCCCGTGTGGTGGGCTGCAGACTGCTTCCTCCAACCTCCCTGTCCCATCCCCACACAAAAAGATACCCAAATCCTAATCTCTGGAACCTGTAAATGTTACCTTATTTTGAAAAAGAGTCTTTACAGATGGGATTAAGGATCTTGAAATGAGGAGCTTATTCTGGTTTGTGTGGGTGGACCCTAATAGTCATCACAAATGTCCTTATAGGAGAGAGGTAGAGAAACATTTGATACACACAAAAGAGAAAGCAACGTGAAGAAGGAGCAGAGAGAGGTTTGAAGATGCTTGCCTTGAAAACAGGAGTAATATGTCCCCAAGGCAAGGAACAGATTTTCCCCTAGAGCCTCTAAAAGGACTGCAGCCCCGTTAACACCTTGATTTTGGTCCAGTGAAACTGATTTTGCACTTCTGTCCTCCAAGATTGTGAGAGAATAAGTTTCTGATATTTTAAGCCATCAAGTGTGCAGTAATTTGTTATAGCAGCCACAAGAAATGAATATACTATAATACCACTAGAAAGACAAGCCATTCCCTGATGGTAAGTAACTGACAGGAGGCATTTTGCAGAGTATATTGTAAGAGAGAAAAAATCTTATCATCATTTTGGTTGTTAAAGACCTTGACGTTCAAATTATAAAAGTGATTTCAGACAAAGGCTAAAAAATTGTCATGCGTGAGGTAAGAAGGTCACTGATGAATAGATGACTCCCTCCCAGCACAGACCCATATGGAGCAAAAGCAGCACAGGTCACTCAGAAGAGGATTGGCCAAGCCTCAATAATGCAAGAAAAGGGAAATCCAGATTGTATCAGAACAGACACATCCTCTTAGGCATACGCTGTTACAGATTTTTCCCACTTTCCTTATAAGGGAGGATTTAAAGTTAATATAAAAGAATCAAATGTTCAGTATTTATTTATGCTTAACTAGATATAACCAATTGTACTTTAGACTCATTTGTTGATGTGCATTCAGTTACTTTCAATTAGTCCTTATAACAAGTTTATACTTTCCTGAGGAGAGAAACTTCTCCAGATAGTGTTATGTATCATTCTAGATCCAATGGGCCCCACCAGAGTGTAGCAATCAAACTTCTGTTGCTCAGAGAGAGTGAGCCAGGTGCACGGTGCTCTTTCAGAATGCTGCGTCCACCAGGCTTTTTCCAGGGTGTGTGGGCAATCCACTTACTAGCAGTAAGGGAAGGAGTAGCATGGTAGGTAAAAGAGTAGCAAGCTGATGGTTTCTATGAAAACAGAAATAAGGCAAGTTCTTTCTTTGTAAAAGGAAAATATAAAATCAGAAATGGGATATCTTCCTATAAGAAAAGAATCAACTTTACTTAAATGGAAACTAAGGAGGGCTCCCTCTTCTGGCTGCAATGGAGAACTGCTTGCAGACTTAACCCCACTGTAAACAACCAGAAAATGAGACAAAACACATGAAACAATTTTCATATATTGCACAACAGGCAGCCCAGGACCATGAGCCCTCAGAGAAAGGAAACAAACAAGGTGAGACTTAAGACTTAGCATGGTTTTCTGCCTGGAGGAACTTTCTGGAATGTGATGCAGGGATGGGAAACCCAGGAAGATTGTGGCATCTTCCTGAGTTAAGGAGACAGAGATCAGAGTTCAGGGAGGCCAAGGCAGCTTGAATATTCAATGTAGAGTGCCAGCAAGAAGGGAGTGAGATAGGTTCAGAAATGGGCAAAAGGTTTTTTCTTGAACCCTTGACTGAACACTAAGCTGTACATGGGTAGAATGAAACTCCATGACAGGTGTACAAATAAAATTATGAGAGAAGGAACAATTACTAGAGAGACCTAAGATAAGCAATTCCCAGAGCTCACACAGGATGGACAAAATGTTCAATTTCTGACCATTCAGACTAGAGAGGCCTCTTTCGACAGTCATGCACTCAGTAGAGACCCCCAAATGGTTATGCTTCATGAAGTATTAGGGCTCAACTAGGCCAGAGTAAAGGCAGTGGTGTGTTGGAGTTGGCTCACACTGGTTTGTGAGAGTCAGTTGTGTATATCTCTTCTCTGAACTTCAGTGACATACAT
Source organism: Piliocolobus tephrosceles (assembly GCF_002776525.5). Lineage (NCBI taxonomy): Eukaryota > Metazoa > Chordata > Mammalia > Primates > Cercopithecidae > Piliocolobus > Piliocolobus tephrosceles. The sequence goes on from NC_045434.1 coordinate 99,648,445, forward strand.
TGGTAGCTGGAAATCAGCTATTATAGAATATTTACGCCAAGTAAATCAGCATATACTACAATTTACAGTTGTTTCAACCACCCCCACCCCAGAGAGCTGATTGTTGAGTGCTTACCAGCTATAATACCACAGGTATTGTAGGAAGATATAGAGTCATTGTCCCTGGTCACTGGGACACAGCACTCCTAAAAATCTTGGCATTTTCGGAATGATAAGGGTGATAGGAGTGTCTTTTGTTCTAACAAGGCAACTCTTGGCAGGCCACTAGATAACTTCAGGATGGGGGATGGTCACCAGAAAGATAAAGCTTGGAATTTTCTACCCCACCCCTCAACTTGGGGGTTGTGTGTGGCAGTGGAAGGTCGGGATGGGGATGAGAAACAGGGCTAGAAATTAAGTCAATCACTAATGGCCAGTGATTCAATTAATCATGCCCTAGTAAGAGAACCTCCATAAAAATCCCTCAATGACAAGGTTTGGAGAGCTTCCAGGTTGTTGAACACATCAAGGCACTGGGAGGGAATGGATGCTCTGAGTTCCCCTCCCCTCATGCCCTGCCCTATGCATCTCTTCCATAGGCTGTTTCTGAGTTGTATCCTTTATCATAAATCAGTAATAGTAAGCAAAGCACTTTTCTGAGGTCTGTGAGTCATTCTAGAAAAGTATCAAACATGAAATGGGGAGGGATTGTGGGAACTTCCAACTTTGCACTCAAATTGGGCAGAGCAGGGGTAACCTGGGGACCCAATAATTGGGAAGCATCTGAAGTAAGGGCAATCTTGTGGACTGAGCCCTTAAACCTGTGGAGTCTGATGCTAACTCTGGGTAGTTGGTGTTAGAATTGAATTGAATTGTAGGACACAAGGAAAACATTAAAACATTAAACACATTAAACATTAATTAATTAATTAATTAAACATTAAAACACCACCAATAGTGTAATATTCAAAATGTCCAGCATCTGATAAAATGTCCAGCATCTGATAAAAAAATAACTAAACATACAAAAAAGCAAAAAAAAAAAAAAAAAAAAAAAAAAAAAAAAAAAAAA
>NC_045434.1:99649595-99652200 GCF_002776525.5 Piliocolobus tephrosceles
AAAAAAAAAAAAAAAAAAAAAAAAAAAAAAAAAAAAAAAAAAAAATTGTGGCTCATCACCAAAAGAAAAATCACTCCATAGAAAGAAACCAAGATGGACCAGCTTGGGCAACATAGTGAGACCCCCCCCATCTCTACAAAAAAAAAAAAAAAAAAAAAGCAGGAATATTGGTGAATGTCTGTGGGCATAGCTACTCAGGAGGGTGAAGCAGGAGGATTGCTAAAGCCCAGGAGTTTGATGTCATAGTGAGCTATGATTGTGCCATTGCACTCCAGTCCAGCCTGGGTAACAGAGGGAGACCCTGTCTCAAAAAGAAAAAAAGAAAGAAAGAAACCAAGATGGAATTAGTAGACAATATGTTAAAATAGATATTATAAATATAAATATTATAAGTAGATATTATAAATATTTTCCAAAATGTAAAATTTCTGCAATATTTGGTGGAAAAAATATAAATTGTCCAATACAATAAACAAATAAAGCAAGCCTCAAAAAGATTTAATGGAAAATATGAATATGACAAGAGAAATGAAAGACAAAAAATAATTAAATGGAATCTCTAGAGCTGAAAAATACAATACCTGCAGTAAAAATTTCACTGGATAGACTGAACAGCATGTTGTTATAGAAGCTAAAGAAAAAAGGTTAACAAACTGGATAACTTTGAAATTATTTAAAATGAACAACAGAGAGCAAAATAAATTTTATTAAAAGTAGGCCAGGCACGGTGGCTCACGTCTATAATCCCAGCACTTTGGGAGGCCAAGGCAGGCGGATTACCTGAGATCAGGAGTTTGAGATCAGCCTGGACAACATGGTGAAACCCAGTTTCTACTAAAAATACAAAATTACTGGGCATGGTGGCACATGCATGTAACCCCAGCTACTCAGGAGGCTGAGGCAGGAGAATCACTTGAAACCAGGAGGCAGAGGTTGCAGTGAGCCAAGATCACACCATTGCATTCCAGCCTGGGAGACAAGAGCAAAACTCCATTTCAAAAATAAAAACAAAAAAACAAAAAACAATGCTGAGAATAACAAATTGTGCCAGGACAAACTGTGGAACAATATCAAGGGACCTAACATGTGTAATTGGAGTCATAGAGTGGGAGAAGAAAAATATTTCAAACTACGATAACTAAAAAATTTTAATTTTGATGAAAACTACAAACCCAATGATCTAAGAAGCAAAATGAACCCTAAGTGATATAAACACACACTCATACACAAAAAACACAGAAAAGAATGTAATAATTAAGCCACTAAGACCAGTAGTAAAGAGAAAATCTTAAAAGTAACCAGAAAAAAAAAAAAAAACACATTATATACATTGATATAATGATAGGAATTCCCGAACTTATTATCAAAAACAGTGCAAGCCAGGAGACAATGTAATGACCGATTTAAAGTGCTGAAAGAACAACAACAAAAAAGAGCCTATCAACGCAGAACATTCTATATTTGGCAAAAATATTCTTCAGAGATGAAGGCAAAATAAAGACATTTTTAGATAAGCAGAGGTAAGAAAATTTGTCAACAGACCAGCATTAAAATACATGCTAAAGGAAGTTCTTCAGACTGAAGAAAATAATACCATATGGAAAGCCAGATAGATAAGGAATTAAAAGATCAAGAAATGGTAAACATGTGGAAATATACGAGACTTTCCCTCATTTTAAGAAGTCTTGGGGGCGGAGCAAGATGGCCGAAAGGGAACAGCTTCAGTCTCCATCTCCCAGCGCGAGCGACACAGAAGACAGGTGATTTCTGCATTTTCAACTGAGGTACTGGGGTCATCTCACTCGGGAGTGCCGGACAATCGGTGCTGGTCAGCTGCTGCAGCCCGACCAGCGAGAGCTGAAGCAGGGCAAGGCATCACCTCACCTGGGAAGGGCGAGGGGGAAGGGAGTCCCTTTTCCTAGCCAGGGGAACTGAGACACACAACACCTGGAAAATCGGGTAACTCCCACCCCAATACTGCGCTGTAACACCGGCACACCGGAGATTATATCCCACACCTGGCCGGGAGGGTCCCACACCCACAGAGCCTCCCTCCTTGCTAACACTGCAGTCTGCAGCAATCTAACCACAAGGCAGCAGCGAGGCTGGGGGAGGGGCGCCCGCCATCGCTGAGGCTTAAGTAGGTAAATAAAGCTGCTGGGAAGCTCGAACTGGGTGGGGCTCACAGCAGCTCAAGGAAACCTGCCTGTCTCTGTAGACTCCGCCTCTGGGGACAGGGCTCAGCTAAAGCAGCAGAGGCCTGTCCAGACGCGAACGACTCTGTCTGACAGCTTTGAAGAGAGCAGTGGATCTCCCAACACGGAGGTTGAGATCTGAGAAGGGGCAGTCTGCCTGCTCAAGTGGGTCACTGACCCCTGAGTAGCCTAACTGGGAGACATCCCCCACTAGGGGCAGTCTGACACCCCACACCTCACACGGTGGAGTACACCCCTGAGAGGAAGCTTCCAAAGCAAGAATCAGACAGGTGCACTCGCTGTTCAGCAATATTCTATCTTCTGCAACCTCTGCTGCTGATGCCCAGGCAAACAGGGTCTGGAGTGGACCTCAAGCAATCTCCAACAGACCTATAGCTGAGGGTCCTGAC
>NC_045434.1:99657200-99673792 GCF_002776525.5 Piliocolobus tephrosceles
GGCTCCACAGACCCATCTCTGAGAACACCTCAGGAATCACTCAGGCTGGAAACCATCATTCTTAGCAAATTATCACAAGAAGAGAAAACCAAACACCGCATGTTCTCACTCATAGGTGGGAACTGAACAATGAGCTCACTTGGACTCGGGAAGGGGAACATCACACACTGGGGCCTATCATGGGGAGGGGGGAGGGGGGAGGGATTGCATTGGGGAGTTATACCTGATATAAATGATGAATTGATGGGTGCTGACGAGTTGATGGGTGCAGCACACCAACATGGCACATGTATACATATGTAACAAACCTGCACGTTATGCACATGTACCCTAGAACTTAAAGTATAATAATAATAATAATAAAGAAGTCTTTAAATGTAATTGCTAAGGCAAAAGCTTAAAAAAACAAAATGTATTTTGGGGTCTACAATATAAGTAGGAATAAAATACAAGAATAGTGCAAAGGATGGGAGGGGAACATTTTAAGTACACAGTTGTACATTTCTTAAAATATACCTGAAATTGTATAATATTTTGAAAGTAGACTGTGGTGAGTTAAAAATATTGTAAACTCTAAGCAATCCCCTAAAAAATAAGGCTAAGAGGTAGCTAATGTATCAGTTTCCTGGGTCTTTCATAACAAACTACCATAAACTGGGCAGCCTGAAACAAGGGAGATTTATTCTTTCACTGTTCTAAAACCTAGAAGTCTGAAACCAAGGTGTCGGCAGAACCAAAGTGATTGAAGGCTCTTTCTTGGCTCTCTAGCTCCTGGTGGTTGCCAGCAGTCTTTGGCCTTCCTTTCACATTCCTTGATTTGCAGGTGTTTCACTCCAAATCCTGTCTGCATCACATGGCATTCTTCTGGGTGTCTATGTCTCTGTTTTCACTTCTTATAAGGACACGAGACATTGGATCAGCATCCATCCGAATTCAGCACGACTGCATCTTAAACTAATTACTAATGGAGTCTGCAAAGACTCTATTTCCAAATAAGATTTCATTCTGAGCTTCCGGTGGACATGAATTTTAGGGGACATTATTCAACCCAATATAGCTAACCAACCAAGAGTGGAGAAAACATGGATCATAAAAAATATTCAATAAATTAGTTGATTATTAGAGAGTAGACAACTTTCTCAGGTATGAAAAACAATATAATTAAATCTCTATCAATTTTAACTTGGTTAATTAGTTAAAATGCCCAGTTGGTGAGTGGAAGACGTGATTTGTTTGTTTATGCCCATCTGGTATCCATTTCCTTCTTTTTTCTTGCTCACAGTGATCCACCTCTGTCTAAGTGATTCACTGGATGGTAACCCAAAGTCCTGCTCAGAATTAAGTCCCAGTTGGCTTAAACTACTCGTGTTGGTCCCATTTTCTTGCCAGTCACTTATTTGCAGGTGAGCATTTTTGGCCAATTATTGGCTAATGAAATGTGGTGGACATGACTGAGATTTTTCTGGGAAAAGTTTTTCTTTTCTCTAAGGAATACACATTAGGGGGTCCAGTGTGGTGGCTCACACCTATAATCCCAGCACTTTGGGAGGCCAAGGTGGGCAGATCACCTGAGGTCAGGATTTCGAGACCAGCCTGGCCAACTCGGTGAAACTCCATCTCTACCAAAAATACACGCACACACAAATTAGCCAGACAAGGTGGCAGGCGCTTGTAATCCCAGCTACTCAGTGGGCTGAGGCAGGAGAATCTATTGAACCTGAGAGGCAGACATTGCAGTGAGCTGAGATCAAGCCATTGCACTCCAGCCTAGGCAACAAGAGCGAAACTCCATCTCAAAATAATAATAATAATAATAATAATAATAATAATAATAAATATGCCTACAAGAAGCAATCCCTTTCCTATCTCTGAGAATTTTTGTGTTTGATTGCCATATTTAGAATTGGAATGGCTGCAGCCATCTTGCTACCAGGAGAACCACAAAGAAGAAGAGTTGGATCTGGTGCATGATACATGGAAATTCTCAACCTCTGAATATCTTATTATAGGGAAAAATACATGCCTTTTTTGTGAAAGCCAAAATGAATGAGGATTATCTGTTACTGCTGCTAAAAGTATTCTAACCAATGGAGTAGGTCTACACAAGGCCTGGGTGAATAAGCCCAAATTTTCATTAATCACAACTGTATGAATGGGACATACTTCCCATTCTAGGACTACACTCATGCCTCCTTTGAGGGCCAAGAATGAACCAGAAAACTCCTACCAACATAAAGATGAAGATTGCCTGCCTTTAACAGATGTCTTAAAGATTTCATCTCTAGTTGTAAGTTGTAATTTTTTGTGTTAATTTTCTTTTTTAAATTTGAGATGGAGTCTTGCTCTGTCACCAGGCTGGAGTGAAGTGGCATGATCTCGGCTCACTGCAACCTCTGCCTCCCAAGTTCAAGTGATTCTCCTGCATCAGCCTCCCGAGTAGCTGGGACTACAGGTGCACACAACCGCACCCGGTTAATTTTTGTATTTTTAGTAGAGACAGGGTTTCACCATGTTGGCCAGGATGGTCTCGATCTCTTGACCTCGTGATCCACCTGCCTCAGCCTCCCAAAGTACTGGGATTACAGAGAGCCACCATGCCAGGCCTGTGTTAATTTTCTTTTTCTTGGTCACAGATTTAGTCTACAACTTAACTGTATGGTATGGTGACTGTATCAATAACATATCTTCATATGTAAATATCTTACAAAACATCTTATATGTAGGTAATTGTATAAGAGTAAGATGAGGGTAAATCTGACATTATGATAGTACTGATGTCATAATAAGGAAAAAATCTGATGATATTTAAATCTTCCCATCAGAATTTTTTAATCTTATATTTTCATTTTGAAAATATTCTAAAAGTCAGATATAAGGTGTTCTAGAACATATGGAATACTTCAGTGAGATTTAAAAGTGTTCATTTACATTTGCATTTATGATTATGTTGTCAGCCAGTGATCCCTAAGTGACAGTACTTGATTTTTAATGTATCGGTAATAAAGTTTGATATATCCTAATGTCAAAATGGCAATTGACCCATGACTGTTATTGTGGTCATGTTAAATTCTTTTAATAGTTTAAAGACAAAACTTTTCTTCTGCAATGATAATTTATGCTGCAATATCATTGAGTCTTCTCTTGGCATAAATGCATTATTCATTTTTTTTAAAGAATTGAAATTCCTGAATGTAGTGTTGATGGCTTAAGTGCAGATTATTTTGAATTCAGCTGCCTGTGGTATTGGATGCCTTGGGATGATTCAGTTCTGCCCCCATTTTTCTCTATTTGAACTACTAAGAAGACTCTATTCCCTGTGACTTCATTGAACTCCACTGGGCTTATATGAAGATGCAAATGCAGACACAAACCTTGAAATATGTGGCCATATTTGATTATATGTTGGTGTTCCAGATGATCCCCAAATATGCTTTTTATTGCTCTTCCTTTTAAAAATGAAACAGAAGCTCAGAAATGTGAACTAATGTTTCGAGGTGGCATAACTACTAAACAGCAGAATCATAATTTGAATTTAGGTATTTTGACTGCAGTTATGGTGCTTTTCCCATGATATCAGTGTTTCCCAAGGTGATATGCATACTACTGGTAATATATCTGATAATCTTAAGTGATAAGTGGGCAAACATTTTTAACAGTTTTCTAGTTAAATGTGTGTTGGAAAATATAATTAATTGTACATCAAAACTGCTTTCTCAGATTTTTGCATAGGACAGGGCTAACATAGACAGTGCCATAAAAATCCATCTTAGGACACATAAAATACAAGGTACACTCAGGCAAGTGTACGGATGTTTTCAAATTCCAGTAACTGAACCTTCCATTATATAAATTATTGATGTTAGAGATGATATACATCAGTTACATGGCTTCTCATATAATGAACATTTGCATCCTTTTCAGTAAAATATTAATCTTTCTTCCATAAGCTCTCAGTTACTTGCAAGATCGGTAAGACTGTTTCTCATATATAATCTATTGCAGCAATAAGAAAAATTACTCACTGATGTAAATACAGGACATCTTTCCCACCACAGAATCATATGAATATTTAACAAATCTGCTAAATTGTCAATCCACATTAAGAGCAGCTCAATACATATTTGACTTTTTCCCCTCAAGATAGGTGGTGACCACAGACGACATTTGTTTTATAGTGGAGTTTAGTGGCCTTTGCGAAAGGTCTTCTCTTGTCTATTCAAGTTGCAAGAACTTCATGGCTTCCAGAAGGATCTCATCATTCTGTAAAATTGTATGCATGATTAAAATGCACTTTGCAAACTAGCTTATCTCATAGATATATTTGCTCATCTGAAAACTTAAGTTTTTCCTTTCAAAGCAAGCTTATGAAAATATATCATGTGCGAAACCAAATGCACACAATTCTCATGAAAATGAAATATGGAATACATGTCATGATTGTGTGGCCTTAGATTCTTTTTGTTATCTAAATTATCTGGCTCTTGTTTGGATTTCTGAGGTTACCAGTAACATCATTTCCTCCTGTATATTCTGAGTGTATGTTTACTTTGTGTCCTATGACTTGTTATACCCACTTATTAGTTCATTTTCTATAGATTCTTCAGGACTTTCTATGTAGATGATCATATTATCCGAGGATCAAGACAGTTTTATTTCTTTCTTTCCAATCTTGTCTCATTGCATTGCTAAGACATCCAGCATGGTGTTGCATAGAAGTGAGAGAGAACTTGTTCCCCATCTTAGGGGGGAATGTATTTAGACTCATCATGAGACTAATATGAGCTGAAGTTTTTCATAGATTTCCTTTTTCACATCATCTATTTTAATTCTCCCATTAAGCTTAGTGTTTGGGTAGAATTGTCTCCATTTACAGATTGAATACCGAGGCTCAAAGACGTTATATAAATTGCCCAGACTCATAGAGCTAGCAAGAGGCAGTCAAGACCCTGATTCCAGTGCTGTTTCAACTGTATCAGTGATTCCCTTTGTCAGGTGTCTGGTGCTTTATTCAATTTAAATCATTCACTTAGGAAACAATTATTGAGCTCATACCATGTGCTATACTTTAAAGGTGCAAAGCACTGAATGAAAACTATTTATATGTATTAATAAGATTTTAAAACTTAGATGATACCCACATAATCTTTTAAGAAAGATTCGCAAGAGATTTTTGCATAGATTACTTAGAAAGACAAGAGGAAATCACCTTACTGATGAAAGCAATATATCATCAGGATGGCATATCCCATTAAGCATTAAAGGGATGCTGAGTTTTAGTTCTTAAAGCATAAATTTGTGTCTCCAGAGATAATCTGTGACAACTGTGTATTTGATAGCTCTATTTATCTGTATTGAAGAACACACAAATTCCACTTTAAATACAGCTCATTCTCATAGTACAGCCCATTGGTTTGGTGATTATCATTATCTTCTTTAGCATTATATCAGAGAATGTCTTTTCCTTCTGATTCTATTGGGAGCTAATTTATTCATATTTTAAGTGTTTTAGATAAGGAGATTTTAATTTTAGGTTTAGTTTCTTTTTATCTTTGTCCATATGTATGTTCTAATTCATTCATTCTAAATTGAGAGATAATTTGCAATGTGAAAATCAGCTCATCTTTCTTTTTCAGGTTATGAATAAATATCCAGAGGGAGATAAAGATTGGAGAAGGGAATCATAGAATGTTAGGACTGAAAGAGACCACGATGGTCACCATATTATTTTACAGTTGAGGAAATTGAGGCCGAGGAAACTTAAGCCACATGTCTAATATTATACAGCTGCTGGCCAAGTGGCAAAGCTGAAACTTAAACTCAGTTCTTATGCCTCCCAGGACTATAGTCCTTCCCTCCCTCCCTCCCTCCCTCCCTCCCTCCCTCCCTTCCTTCCTTCCTTCCTTCTTCAGGGTTTCACTCTGTTGCCCAGGCTGGAGTACAGTAGCACGATCACTGCTAGCTGCAGCCTCGACCTCCCTGGGCTCAGATGATCCTCCTGCCTCAGCCTCCCAAGTAGCTGAGATTACAGGCACACGCCACCATGCCTGGCTAATTTTTGTATTTTTTGTAGAGATGGTATTTTGCCATATTACCCAGGCTGGTCTTCAACTCCTGGGCCAAGCAACCTGCTAGCTTCGACCTCCCAAAGTGCTTTCTCAAGACACAGAATCAGCCTAAAAACATAAAAAATAGATCACAACTTTGAAACATAAAGTGTGTACTGCCAAAAAATGAAATATACATATTCAGTTTTTGAAAGTTCCATGATGAGATGGTATCAAGCAACAAGGCTGTTTTTTCTTTTAGGAAAAATTATTTTTCAGCCGGGCACAGTGGCTTACACCTATCATCCTAGCCTTTGGGAGGCTGAGGTAGGTGGATTGCCTGAGCTCAGGAGTTTGAGACCAGTCCAAGCAACATGGTGAAACCCTGTCTCTATTAAAATACAAAAAATTAGCCGGGCATAGCAGTGTGCACCTGTAGTCCCATCTACTCAGGAGGCTGAGGCAGGAGAATTTCTTGAACCCGGGAGGCAGAGGTTGCAGTGAGCTGAAATCATGAGACTGCACTCCAGCCTGGGCAACAGAGTAAGGCTCCATCTCAAAAAAAAAAAAAAAAAAAAAAATATATATATATATACACACACACACACACACTTTTATATATAAATGTATATATTTGATGATAGAAATTATTTTTAATTCTGTCAAATCCACCAGACTATAGCCTCTTAGCCCACAGTTGTTTTCAACTGTGTCCCCAGCACCTATTTGAGAATTGCCTAGTAATGCTTACTAGAAATGCAGACATCTGGTCCAATCCCAGACTACTTTTCTAGTTGGGGCCCCAGGAATTAGCATTTCAATACACTCTCCTCCCTATACCCAGGATGATTCTTATTTGCACTAAGTTTGAATCATTGGTTTAGAAGACAAGAAGTGTGTCCTTTTGTTATTGTTGTTGTTGTTAAGTGTAGCTTTATTTGTAAATGATCCAAACTTGAAACAACCAAAATGTTCTTCAGCAGACGAATGGACAAACTGTGGTACATCCACACCACGGGGTACTATATAACAATAAAAAGGAACAAACAATTGATACATGGAACCACTTGGATGGATCTCAAAAAAATTATGTTGAGTGAAAAAGGCCAATCTCAAAAGGTCACAAACTATATGATTCCACTTACACAATATTCTTGAAATAAAATTATAGAGATAGAGAACAGATTAGTGGCTGCCACCGGTAAGAGATGGGGGACAGGGTAGGGATGGCCCTTTAGGGCTATAACAGAGCCCTATGGTGGTGGAGCAGTTCTGTGTCTTGATTATATTCATGATCACATCAATCTACATATGCAACTTTTTTTTTTTTTTTTTTTTTGAGACAGAGTCTCGCTCTGTTGCCCAGGCTGAAGTGCAGTGGCGTGATTTTGGCTCACTCCGCTTCCTGGGTTCAAGTGATTCTCATGCCTCAGCCAGCTAATTTTTGTATTTTTAGTAGAGACAGGGTTTCACCATTTGGCCAGGCTGGCCTCGAGTGACCCACTTGCTTCAGCTTCTCAAAGTGCTGGGACTACAGGCATGAGCCACCATGCCTGGCTTCACATGCAATAAAAGTGAACAACACTACACACACACATACATCAGTGCATGTAAAACTGGTGAAATGTGAATGACCTCTGTGGATTGTCCCAATGTCAATTTCTTAGTTGTGAATTAAGAATTACATCCTTTTAAATCTTAATTCGAACTCCACTAACCATACAGGATGCTTCATACTGCATTCTCTGACGATGATAATGTAATGTGTACCCAGTCCTACTTGTAAACCCTTTATAGCTAGAGCTACTCAGCCCCTGCTTACAGGCCAGTCCCCCACCTAGGTTTTTGAATTAGTCTTATAGTTGTGCAGAAAGAATTTAGGAGCCACAGGTTAGTGTTCAGGGGTCAGCATCAATGGTGATGATGCTGTGACATCAATATGTTTAGCCCTTCGCTCTCTTTTTTCCTCTCTTTGGTAGCTCCAGGGAAGGGAGAGAGTTCACTCTATAGGATCCACCTTTTCTAGGAGGCCCATTTCCCACATCGTTAGTTGGTTCATTGCATAAGGCTTATCTGTAGCCTTCTAACAAACTCTTCCCCTTCTTCCACTTCATCTCTCCCACAGCTCCATACAAGGAGCTGATTGGGCAGGATTTTAGGCTTGGGTAATATTTATATCTGTGTTTTGGCAAAAAAGTGAAGCATTATTCATTTTACTTCAAACAGACTATTCCAGGTCTTCAATCAAGTTTTAGAACTGTCTCTAAATTTTAATTATATTATTTCCTGTAGCCTAATTGGTACTCAATTTAAAATATATCATTGACAAGTCATCACCTCTATGTGCAAACCCACGCCTCAGACCAGAGAACCCTTTGATGTTTAGGTCTCATATTTTAAAGGAAGAGATGTAGATATCCGTGGCTCCAAACCCATTTCTTTCTGGACCGGTGAAGGCAGGCAGAGGAGGTTGGGGCTTCCTTTTTCTCTCAAGCTGATTCCTCAAACCGCTTCTTCCTTTCCTATCAAAGGTTTCAGTTAGTCATCCATCTTTCTCAGCTCAGAAATTCTGACACAGGGAGCTTATTTGTATCTGTGACCTGCCATTATGCCTTGTTGTGCTTGGAAGTGTGTGAAGGGACAGAATTTTACTTGAAAGAAGACAGTCTTATTTCGAGAGAATGACACAGAGGGGTTCTTTGCCTTTCCCATCAAGTAAGACTTCCTTTCAGTCTGAAGAGAGCCAGTCTTGAAGGGCACTTGATGTGCAGGCACCCCTGCTCCCACTCATCTGTATTTGTACCCTTGGGTTCTAGCTCCAACTTGATGGTAACCCAGGGGAGCAACTCTATGGAGCTCCTGGCAGAGTTACGGAGGATCCTTGGGGGTACAGTTGATCATTCTAGACAAATCTCCCCAGGAACAGGTTATTTTTCCAGATTTTACAGAACATAGTATTTATAAGACAATCTTTCTTTTGATTTCTCTATCTCTCATGGCAGAACTTTTAATGCTTAATTATCCCAAAGTACTGCTTCGGCATAGCTAACTACACCAGAAATTCTTGTTCCCTTCTGAGATGGAATTACTGCTAGCAAGCAGCTTTCCAGCCTGGGAACCCATCTCAGCTTCCGACATATGTGAGAGGAACCATGCTACTAGTTCTCATCAAGAGATCTTAAGCAGAGGGGATGTATGTTACCTCTGGGCTGAGGTGGTTACGTTTCAGGTACAGGGCCTTTCATCCCTCTCTTTGACTGTCATCTGGCTGAATGCAGAGGATCCAGGAGAGGTGACAAGGAGGGCCTAGGGGATGGTGGAGCCACAGGATAGGAGTCTGGATGCTGAGTTGCCACTTTAGGAGAGAGCTGCCAAGGAGAGCGACTTGACCAAGAATGTCTGAATCTGTGACCTGCCATTATGCTTTGCTGTGCCTGGAGGTGTGTGAAGAAACAGAATCTTCAAATTTATGTGAGACAGTATCAAAGACTTGGAACCAACCCAAATGCCCATCAATGATAGACTGGATAAAGAAAATGTGGCACATATACACAATGGAATACTATGCAGCCATAAAAAGGATGAGTTCATGTCCTTTGCAGGAACATGGATGAAGCTGGAAACCATCATTCTCAGCAAACCAACACAAGAACAGAAAACCAAACACTGCATGTTCTCACTCATAAGTGGGAGCTGAACAATGAGAACACATGGACACAGGAAGGACATCACACACCAGGGCTTGTCGGGGGGTGGGGGAGGGAGAGCATTAGGACAAATACTAAATGTAGATGACAGGTTGATGGGTGCAGCAAACCACCATGGCACATGCATACCTATGTAACAAACCTGCACGTTCTGTACATGTATCCCAGAACTTAAAGTATAATTTTAAAAAATTTTAAAAAAATTATGTGAGAAATAAACTTTTATTGTGCTAAGTTACTGAGATTAGGGATTATCTGTGCCAGGAGCTGGGGTTAATTACCCTGACTAATACAACCATTTTCCTTAGAGTGAGGATGAGGAAGAAAAGGATAGTAGAGGGTGAGGGAGAGGATGGCCCCCATTGACCACATATATAAGAACACACATAGAACTATGAACTAGAAACCCAAGTGCCTAGAATTCCATACTTCACAAATGGAATCAGCATCTCTATTTGTCCTGCCTAAAAATACAGTATTTAAATCTAGTAGTTATCAAATCGCATTTTGCTGGCAGTGCAAGAGGCTTAGAGACAAACGAGACAGAGTTGCTTAAGTCTTTTGTGGTAGCACAGTGCCTGCCAAACAGAAACACTGGATAAATATTTGTTGAATTGGATAGTTGGAGTCAGATATGAAACCAAATGTAACACAAGATAAGTGTCTACACAGGACTGTGGGAATAGACAATAGAACAATTAATTTTGCTTGCATAGAGTATGTGTGAGTGGTTAGTAAAGTCCCCAGTGTCTAGATGTCTTTTATAGAACAAAGATGCAGACAGCCTTGGATTCCTTACAACTCTTAGCAATGAAGTTGATGGCTTGGGCCTCACCCCTGTCACTGCTGCTCTGCAAACTCCCAGGCCTTCCTGACCCCTCCACTCGTGGTGCCCCCCATCTAGATCACCCTTGGTTGGTTCCTTTCCTCCTTCCCATGCACATTCCTGTAACATTTTCATACTTCCCTTCCCAGCACCTCTAGGGGAGCCAGGGCTTCAGGACACCACCAGGGAGATATTCTTGTCCATTTCCTTATTTAACTATGAGTCAGCCCCCACTCACCACCCAGGGCTGTGCATCCTGAACATAGGTGTTTCCAGTCCTTTGATGAGAGGGCAGCGCTGTGGCTCTCCTACGACCAAGAGAGGAAGCCAGCACCTGGTTATCCATGAAGTTACCTCATCACTTTTCCTTTCTGCTCACACCTTTCAAGTTTTGGTTCTGGAGAGGTTCTCAGGGGAACAGGCACATGGCCTGGGCCTACGGGCTTCTTGGTTCTCACAGGGGTCCAGGTCCTAGTTCTAGTCTATGCTTTATTTTCTTTTTATTTTCTTTTTTTTTTTTTGAGATGGAGTCTTGCTCTGTTGCCCAGATTGGAGTTTAGTGGCGTGATCTTGGCTCACTGCAAACTCGACTCCCGGGTTCAAGCAATTCTCCTGCCTCAGCCTCCTGAGTAGCTGGGATTACAGGCACACGCCACCTGCCTGGTTAATTTTTTTTTAGTAGAGATGGGGATTTCACCATGTTGGCCAGGCTGGTCTCGAACTCCTGACCTTGTGATCTGCCTGCCTCAGCCTCCCAAAGTGCTGGGATTACAGGCGTGAGCCACAGCGCCTGGTCTCTAGTCTATGCTTTTGAGGGCATTAGGGGAAGTTTGCGTTTCAAATATATTTTGATATTCTAAAAAACTGTTTCATGGTCTTTAAAATAAAAGGATGAATCCAAAATGTTCTGTAAAATTGGGGTGGAGGTGGATCTGAGGGTTCATTTCTCAGGCTGCATCTAGATCTTTTATGAGGGCACCACTATTCAGTTCTGCCTCTTGAGGGCACCAGAGACTGCTCTGCCATCCATAGAACAGCAGGGAACTAGGTGGCCCACGAACAGGCGATTTTCGGCCAGCCAGGGGAGCCCTGCTCAGGGGCATAGCCTTGCCGAGCTCTGCCAGGTTAGTGGGATGATGACAGGACCCAGAAGTCTGATTATAGCACCAGCTCTGCTCTCAGCTAGCTGTGTGCCTTTCAAAAGCCATTTCACTTCTCCGGGCTTCAGCTTCCTCCCATGTATTAAACGCAGTGGCTAAAACCTCAATTACCCTTGCACCAACCCAATAAAAGGCCAGGGGTAGAAAAAGCTGACCCAAATGGCTTCTTCTATATTTAGGGCTTTGAATTGTTCTAAATCATGGAAAAACTGGAAATGATAGAATGGCATAGATTCTTATTTCCTGGAGTCTTTGAAAGTGTCCCTGTCCTGAGCACTGACCTCGACATGACCAAAAATTGGTTATGGCAAGATGGCTGGGAGCAGGGGGCGGGTGACGACAAAGAGCAAATGAAGAAAATGAGGCTCAGGAGATAAATCAGAGTGGAAATGTCACAAGCTTTCCCTAATTTAGAACCTTACCTGATGCTAAGAAAAGGACCTGAGAAAGATTGCATAACCTTTTTGTAACTATCCTCTGCTCTGTCCAAGCTGTGTATGAAATAATAACTATGAAACACAATACAAGCTAAGGGGGCTTTATTAGCACTCAACAACCCTGTTGAGATGTGGGTGGGTGTCTCAATAGTATTCTGAGTCACAAATGAACTTTTCTTGACATTTCATTTCCATACCTGAATTGTACATGATATTTTGGTTCACACCAACTCACTGGAGTAGGAAGACAAAATGCATGTCTATAGCATTAATCTTGGAAAAATGAATGAATGAGTCTCAAGCACCGAGTGGGAGAGTCTTGGCTGTGAGGGTAGTAAAGGCAATTCTGATTCAGGCACAACTCTCAGGAGTGGAAGTCTTTTGCCCCTGAGCAGAGACAACTTGGTTGCAGGTCAGTGGGGTGTAGTTTGCTGTCCCAGAAGGCACTTGTAGGTAGGTTAAATTCAGAATTCAACATGTTGCTAGAGGACTGTATAGAGAGTATGTGGGGAATGGGAGCAAAGGGTGGTCTTATATGTTGTGAATGCCAGAGGATAGAGACAGCATGGGATGTTCTGAATGCCGAAAAAACCACATTACCATTCTGTTGCGGGCGACATCCAAATTCTGCTCCTTGCCTTGTAGGGATGTCACGTGGGATATGGGTCAGCAAAGCAAGATAGAAGTCTGGGGATTAATAGTGCTTAGAGAGGCATCAAGGTAGTGGGATCCCTAAAAGGCTTTCTGAGAGGGCATTGCCATTCCAAATTCAAGAACTTGACACTTTCCCTAGGGAGTCATAAGGAAAGCAAAGTACCCTTTCTTTGGTCTTGCTTTGTAGACATGTCTTCTTTCAGAAGGTCCCTCTTATCAAGGGAGCCACAGGTAGATAGGGGTACAGTGCAGTGGGTTATAAAAGTCAAGGATTAAAGAGAAGGAATACACAGAAGGCGTGGGGTGAGCATGGAGGGTGGCTTGCCTTCAGACCTGGCTCCAGTGCTTATACCTATATGATCTTGGAAAAACCCTATAATCTTCCCCAGCCTCAGTTTCCTCTTCTGCACCATGGGAGCCATACTTGTACCTCTCTTGGAAGGTTCTCATAAGGATTAGGTGAAATATAAACAAATATAAGCAAAAGGCTTTTTTAAACTATAAGGCATGACTGAAAGTAAACCATTATTATTATGAAAGGCAGAGGTGGTAGGTGCATACCGGAATGCCAGGATTATTACTATTCACACATGGTGGCGTTTTGGGGACCCCTGCAGCCTTGCTAAAACTACTTCTACTGGGTGACTGCAGGTGTTAGCAAATTAAGTTTTTAAAAGGACTCAAGAGCACCTGTGTGTGGGCTGAATCCTTGCATTATGACTTGGCAGCCTGTTAGGGCATCCTGGTCTGTGGAAATCACCTTTTGTAGTAGGCTGGGAGGGGACCTGGGTTTTACCCACAAAAGTAGTACCCAGACCACTACTTTTTATTTTCTCTGAGGAATTGTGACCCCGAAATAAATAACCACTTTTTCTCTCTTTGTCCTCCATTGGCTAAAATAGGAAGACAAGTCCTTTATTGGGACTCTCATCATTTTCTGGCCCAAGGACACAAAGCCACAGGACAGAGGTCTGAGCTCAGACACGTCTTGGCAAGCCTGGCTCATCTCACTTCTAATCCTGTGTGACCAGGCCCTTGGAGGTGACTTGGGAAGGGCTGTAGAGCTCAGTGGACAATTGAGTAGGACTCATCGACTGACCACAAAGTCTCAGGTAACCTCAAAATGTATCTGCAGAGGGGACAGGAGGGCACTGTAGCCTCAAACATATCAAGTGATGGTCAGTAAGAGTCTGGTTGGCCGCTTCCTCTACCTGGAATGGGCTTTTCTGATCTTGCCCATGGAAGTAACAGAATCTTTTAATGCCAAGCTCAAATACTGCCTCCCCCATGACATTTTCTGTGTCTCCTCCCACTCTCCACCTCCACCCACCCCTGGTTGCCATAAGAAGTGATCTCTCCTGCTCTGAACTCCATGGCATCACTTTTGTACCCTCTGAAGCACTTTTAGTGCTTTTTTTTGTACTATCTCAATACCAGTCTTAACTCCTTGATAGATCAAAGTGAATTCCTCCAGAACAAGAATCGTTTCATCTATTTCTTTCCACTGTGAAGAGACATTCATAGAGCACACAGTCAGTGACTAATAAATATCTGTTGGCTAAATGATCAGATGTCTCACACAACCATGGCACATAGCAGGCAATCACTAAATGCACACTGAATGAAGTAACATCCATCTCCAACGTAACAGACAATTTATCCTGTTATGGATGTTCAGACAGAAACCAGTTTCCTATAACCCTTCAGGCAATAAAGTATTTCAAAACCTGCATGGAAATAACCATAAAAACTGCCTTGGGTAGCACCTGAGATGGTCTCAAATGGGCTTTCAGGTATTCTAATATCCCAAAGTGTGGCATTTTTATTAGTCTGTTTATTATTCTAACTGACATTCTGAAGAATTGGAATGTCACAAAGTAGTACATACTTGTTGATTTAAGATCATGTTGATTAGAATATCTGACCAGAATATCTGCTCATCAACAGAATAATCGTTGATATTTGTAACAGTGACCCTGTAGTTACACAAGAAACCCAAACACCTTATTTAAGGAAGTGTTATAAATATCTTTTAAATATCTTTGGAAACATGCTTTTTAAAAAGCTATTTTAATCTTTTTTTTTAAGACGAGATTTCACTCTGTCACCCGGGGTAGAGTGCAGTAGGTGATTGATCTTGGCTCACTGCAACTAGCTCCTGGACCAAGCAATCCTCAGCCTCCCAAGTAGCCAGGACTATAGGTGTGTGTCACCACATCCGGCTAATTTTTGTAATTTTTGTAGAGATGGGGTTTTGCCATGTTGTCCAGGCTGGTCTTGAACTCCTGAGCTCAAGTGATCCACCCACCTCGGCCCCCTAAAGTGCTCCTCCTTACAGGCATGAGCTCCTCCTCACCTGGCCTGTTTTAACCATTTTAAAATTAACAACTCAGTTATATTAAGTGAATTCACCACTATCTCCATAACGTTTATCATCCCAAACAGAAAGTCTACACCCATTAAACAATAACTGTGCATTATCCCCTCTTCCTGGCTTCTGATAACCTATATCCTATTTTCTGTTTCTATGAATTTACTTGTTATAGGTACTCCATATAAGTGGAATCATAATATTCGTCCTTTTGTGACTGGCTAATTTAACTTAGCCTAATGTCCTCAAGTTTCTTCCATGTTGTAGTCTATATCAAAATTTCCTTTCTTTTTAAGACTGAATAATATTCCATTGCACACATACACTAAATTTTGTTTAATCCATTCATCTATTGATGAACATTTGAATTGTTTCTTCTTTGGGGGAAATTATTGTGAATAATGCTGCTACGAACATGGGTGCACAAATGTCTGCTCAGAAACGAGCTTTTTATGATAGTCTCATCAGTAAACTTTATATCCATGGTAACTTCCCACTAACCAGAATATTTGACTAACTAGAGTACTCCATTTTACCATCAGGCTTGGTAAGAACATTTCCTGGAATATATGGTAGATGTACAATAGACAGTGATGGAGAATTATGCCTCCATCTCACACATGGACACAGGGCTGCAGGCAGGCAGATGACTGGATTACAGTAGCCCAGCAT
Source organism: Piliocolobus tephrosceles (assembly GCF_002776525.5). Lineage (NCBI taxonomy): Eukaryota > Metazoa > Chordata > Mammalia > Primates > Cercopithecidae > Piliocolobus > Piliocolobus tephrosceles. Next base: position 99,673,072 of record NC_045434.1, read on the forward strand.
ATTAGTATGGGCAGTCAGATTTGCACTTAAGAGATCCCACCCCACCCCCACTCTGGCTCCGACCCCCATCACTGTTCTAGCTGTTAGACTGGGCTGCTTTTCCAAAAAGGTATGAGCATGGGGAACATTTGTTCTGAATTAAACTTGGCTGCAGTTAAAGTGTTATCATTTATGTGAAGCTCAGATTACAGAGGCTGCCTTTGGCCAGTGAATGGCACAGCACGGCTGCTCAGAGAGGTGGAAAATTCTGAGGCCCCTCCAGCACTGTTTTAAGAAAAATGCTCTGAGTGGTGTGGAGAGGGGCCAGCTGGTGATGTCAAGAGATTTATAAAAGAGATTACAGGACCTTTTAAGGGAGTGAAGCAGTTGTTAATGATGGAAAACTGCTAAAGCTGGATCTGGATGAGACCTGAACACTTAATTTGCTAGTTGTTCTGAAATGCCTGTAATTTTTAGAAAACATATTGTGCCGCTCCCTTTGTGTGGAGTTCAAAAGACAATATTAGAGCATGGTGAGAACCTGTTATGCTAATCAAAGTCTGGGGTAACTGAAATTGAGCTCTCAGAACACATAAAACTCAAAGTGGGAGATCTTGAACCTGGGAGGGAAAATTAAGGTCCAAAAACACCTGGCTGCACTGTGCATCTGTTCTGTTCTTTTCTCTCCTCTCCTTGCTTTTGAAAAGCACACTAGTGGGGGGTCCAGAGCAAGCTTTATGTT
>NC_045434.1:99673802-99676718 GCF_002776525.5 Piliocolobus tephrosceles
ATGTAAATAGTCCCAGATTTAGGAATAGAGATATAACTTTGGGGAGGTAAAAGTGAGGGCCTTAAAATCAATTTTTAGTAGTGGAGCTAAATGAAAGAAAATTCTCCATCAAGATCTCTTTCCCATTATGAAGCACTAAAACAAACCAATGAACAAACAAACAAACAAAAAAACAAAGGACAATATATAAATACTAATACTATCACTCAGTGAGGAATGGAAGCAAGAATTACAAAGTATCTGGAAGTGAGCAATGTGGAGGTATTCTGCGACCCATGACACTGAGGTATAATTGGTTGTAGCTTTGTTTTCAGCATCCTTCACTTGTGGGTATAGGAGACAGCACAAGGACTACCTGGTCAACTCTCTATATAACCTTATAATATGGAAAAGCCAATCATTTCCTTTAATGTCAGACATTTCTCAATTGTAGCTTAAATAAAAAAGTATTCATTTTTTGGTGGTGGTGGGGAGGTAATCTTTCTGAATTAGCACCCAGGATCACATCCCAGTTCAAAAATATCCCATGGAGTGCAGTCATCTCAGCCAGCTGTTGAAGGCCTCTCTGGCTGTCTCCCGACTGTTGCCAGCCTTATCACTAACGGCTCTCCAGTTGGAACTCTCCACCCTGTAAGCTTGTCCCCTGAGGCCATTTTGCAGATTAATGTCTCTGTAGACCCTGACTCCATGTCTGCCCTCCTCCTATGTTTTAAAAATCAAAATCCTTTTCCTTTTTAAAGCCCAATGCAATCCTGACCTTCTTCCTTGAGGCCTTTCCTGACCATGCCAGCCCCAGTGATTTTTGTCCATCCTTTCCCTTCATGCCACTTAGAGATAGGTGCCTCATTTTTATGTATAGATCACACATCACCTTCTGCACTTAAAAGTGCCTGTCTCATGAAGGGTGTATACCTCTCTTATGTTCCTCACTGTGCCTGGGAAACTATTACAGCAGCAATACCTGTTAAATATGATTTTATATTGCCTTTGACCAAAAGGCTTTTTGACCCAGAACCATCAAATTAATAAGTACTTTCTGCTTGAAATACTAAGTGGCACTAAGAAATCCAGCTATTATCTTTAACTTGAAAAAGAATATTCTGAATTAGAAAAGCAGGAAATGGTTATACCATCCAGTAGAGATTATTCAACAAATCTACCTGAGAAGGGGCACTTAAACCGTGCCAGGAACCTAAACTTCTTTCTTCAACTCAAAATTCTTCAGACCTTCCTCTCTTCCCTAGATCTCCTAATTCCCCACAAGTGTTTCAAGAGAACCTACGATATTGCTTGTTTCCTGCTGTTCTGCTCCAGGGATGTGTGAGAAAGTGCTGTAGGAGGAAGTAGCTCTGGCCACTGCTTCCCACTTACCTTGCTGTCTCTCCTTCTGCATCAGCTAGCTGTTGAGGAAAGCTTGGAACCCCACAGGCATTCCCATCTGGAAGTTGGTTTGAAAGAGTATTGAATTTATAAGAACATGATATTCATTCTTTTGCAGAAAGACAGATCTACCTTTGAAACAGAAACAAATGACTCAATGTGGCTTAGCTCTTGGTATGGGGGTGGTAGTGGATGGAGTCTGCTTCTGTGAAGAGGAAAAGTATGTAGACCAGCATCACAACATGCAATATGTTTTTGAATAATCTTTCTGATGGGGCAAACATCCCAAATTATTACTTTATTGCTCACGTAGTAAAAGATCACGCTAAACCAAACTTGTATTAGAGACCATTGGTGATAGAGGGTGCTATTTTTTCCCAACACTAAATCACTTAATGTCTATTGCCACTTTAAAAAATGGGCCAATGATTTCCAACTCTATATGTCTCAGAGAAACACTGTCAGGTAAAAATGGTAAAACATGAAAAAATAATTTGAAATGATTATATATTGTTAATGTTTAATATTATTTACACAAAGATTTTGTGAGTTCTATCCATCTGCGTATCTGAGCAGTATTGAGCAAGCTGACATACTCTTCATTCTTTGTTGGCTTCACTCATGCAAGAATTCCTACTTATGTTTTATGACCTACACAAATTACTTCCCTCTTTCAGCCTCAGATTCCTCATCTGTTTAATGTGGGTAACCTGTCTCATATGGTGAAGCAAGGCAATGCACATGCCATGCTTAGCATGTCAAAGACGGCATTTATGATCAAAAGCAAATTAAGGATGGGCGCGGTGGCTCATGCTTATAATCCCAGCACTTTGGGAGGCTGAGGTGGGTGGATCACCTCAGGAGGTCAGGAGTTCAAGACCAACCTGGCCAACATGGTGAACCCTCATCTCTACTAAAAATACAGGTGGGTGTGGTGGCACGTGCCTGTAACCCGAGCTACTTGGTAGACTGAGGCAGGAGAATCACTTCAATCCAGGAGGCTGAGGTTGCAGTGAGCCGAGACTGTGCCATTGCACTCTAGTCTGGGCAACAAGAGAGAAGCTGCGTCTCAAAAAAAAAAAAAAAAGAAAAAGAAAAGAAGAGAAAAAAAAGCAAATTAATTTTCTCAATTCCAAATATGTGCTAAAAGTAAAGTTTGCTGTCAATTCATTTATAACTCATTACTGTGTGATAGAAAGATTACTGAGTTAGGAGCTCTAGTTCATAGTAATTTGATAGGCAAATTACTTAATCTCTCTGGGCTTCAGATCGATCGTTGTTTGTCTTATTTAAAATGAAGGAGCTGGATTAAATCATCTCTGAAGTAACTTCCAGTTCTAAGGTTCCATGATGCAGGATTTTTTTCACAATTAATTTTTAAACAAAGTTAGCATAAGAAGTATTATATGATTGACAATTTATATTTTAATTAAATATACTTCAGATTAAAATTTTTATCATGCAATGTTTAAAATACAGAAGGGTATGGAAACTGATACAAGTACCTGTCATTCACTATAAGAAATAAAACTTGAG
>NC_045434.1:99681718-99738115 GCF_002776525.5 Piliocolobus tephrosceles
GGCTGAGGCAGGAGAACTGCTTGAACCTGGGAGACTGAGGTTGCAGTGAGCGGAAATCATCCCACTGCACTCCAGCCTGGGTGACAGAGTGAGACTCCATCTCAAAAAAAAAAAAAAAAAAAAAATACAGAAATAAATAAATAAAACTTGATTAATTTTTAAAAAATGGGTCTGGAAATGCCGTGGGTGAGATTTAGTTACATTTAAAGGTGTAAAAACAAGACTGAAATCACTGCCTAAAAAAAGGAAATTACTTTGGATGCCCATTGTTTCTGGAAGAAGGGTGTTTTCATGCCTATGTGGCACTGACGTTATATTAGGTGGAGGCCAAAGTAGAGAACGAGACTCTCCTTTTTGGAACACTTCATATAACTGAAATGGAATGTATATTACCTTAGCAATACTATGTGCCTAAATAAAACATGGGTTCTGATTTGATATGCATCTCATTTGTAGTATGAAGCTTTTCTTACCAATCCAGGCGTGCCAGAACCACTTCTTGACATAGAATTGACCTGCATTCAAATTCTGGTTCCTTTCCTTTCTACATGTGTGACCTTGGGCAAGTTATTTAAACCCCTCTCTGCCTCAGTTTCTGTGTAAAACAGGGCTAGCCTTAGAGTTGTGTGCATATTAAATAACACCTGGAAGACTCTAAGAACAATGCCTGACACATAGTGAAAGGGAATGATCATTATCTATTATTATTCAGTTCCATAAATAATTATTGGCTGTCCACTCTGTGGTAGTCTCTGTACTAGACCCTGAAATACCTTTGGGACTTCAGCCTTTTTGTTTGTGTTTTGTCTACAAACAATGTGTTACAGACTTAGATATGAAATTCTGATAAATCCAGCAGTCCAGTTAGACCCAAATTAATCCAGAAAAAAGGCCATTTGGAGTCAGGACATTTTAAATTCGGGAGAGAATATGAGATGTAAATGAAACAGTTACTTAAGGTCTTGCCTTTAAGTTATTGAATTACTGTGCCAGGTTTTAGAGAGTACATTCATGATGCATATTAAAACCACTTTGACATTCAAGGAGTCAAACATGCCTGATTAGACTTTCATGTCCTGTATTTATAAAAAGGTTAGTGGTGCATTCCTTGAGTGCAAATTATTTTTGGTTCTTACTAACATTTATGAATATAATAAAATCTATACAGCATAATGTATGTGGTTAATTTGCCCACATCATCAGTTTGCTTTTATTTAAGGAGATATCCAAGAAGTTGCTACATCTTGACCAGTAATTTCAGCAGTTAGGGAACAGGCAATATCTAGTTAAGGGCAATTGTACTTTAGCACTATGAGACAAAATGAGAAATGCAATCACGGCAATAATGTATTCTCCTGTATAAATCTGTCATGGAAATGGTATAAGAAGACATACCTTTTACAAGCAGTTTCATTGTTATGCTTTATGGTGATTCCAAGCCTGGACTATACAACAAGCAATTAATAATGTTTGGTCTGCAAGTTGTCTTGGGTGGATATGTACACAGGACACTAAAAGTAGGTTTAAGGTGATGAATTCAACAGAGAATCTGACCATTTGGTCTAAAGGATCTCATATTTGACTGGCTTTGGCACTGGCTTGACTGGTTACCTTCCGAGATTTTGGAGTTAACCATGTATATAACCGCTATCATGCAACTCTACCTATGGTGTTTTGACAGACACTGAATACTTGGCCATGAATTCCTCCTATAGCTCCTTTATTTGCATATCTTGCACCGTTAAGAAACTGAACACATAGGACACAACCCTTCCATTACCCGGTATCTGCCAAGATGGAGATAATTAGGCAACTTTTCTCAAAAACTCTTGATGTAAAGGAGAAAAGTGACTAGGTCCCTTCTTAACAATAGGCAAATTGAGCTCCAGCATTTACTAGAATGGGAACCATAATATGCTGGCCGGAAATAGCTTGGAAGCTCATTTTGTCCATACCCAATTGTAGATAGTCAAGAATATAAAAATATTCTGCATTCTCTTGTCCTTATTACTCCTTTCTGCCTTCCCCATTTCTACAAGGCTGATGGCTTTTAAATGTTAAAATGCTCCCTAAAAGCACCCCATAAGCCTTATTACACAAGTCACATAGGAACAAAGAGCGCCTAAGATAGTCCTCCATTTGGGCGCAGTCTTGCCTTCTGAGAAAGGGGACTTTAAGAATTAATGAGGGCCCAGATTTGGGATATCTGGGGCAAGACTTGGACCTTCCTGGTAAAACACGAAAACAAAACAACAAACACGGCCCCTCCCCCCTCTCCAAAAACAAAAACAAAAACAAAAACTTCAAGGCCATGCCGCCGCGGCCATTAGTAGCTCCGGCTCAGAATTTGACCGTTAAGAAAAGGAAACTAGGCTGAGCTAGGGCACCTGAGATCCCGGCCGTCTGGGGCCGGGGCGAAGTTGCCGGCGTCGCGCGGCTGGGGGCGCCAGCAGGGCCCGGCGCGGAGATCCCGGGGACTTTCACCTGCTGGGCTGGCAGCGCGGGCTGCGCGGGGGCGGACCCGGCGGCGGGCGGGGCCTCGGCGCTCGGAGGGAGGAGCCGGCCCGGGTCCGCCCCGCAGGAGGAGCCGCTCGCTGGCGGCTGATCTGGCGTCTCCGTGACAGGCACCCAGCTCCTCCGCCACCGCCACCGCCACCGTCGCCTTTTCTTCTTCGTCCCGGGCCGTGCGTTCCACTGCTCTGGGGCCGGCGCCGCGCCCAGTCCCGCTTCGGGCCGCGCGCCCCACCGCTCCCCTCCCCGGGCAGGGGCGCCGCGCAGCCCGCTCCCGCCGCCACCTCCTCCCCCGCCGCCCTCCTCGCCGGCAGGAATTGCGCGACCACAGCGCCGCTCGCGTCGCCCGCATCCGCGCAGCCCGCTGCCGCTCGGCCCTCGGCACCGCTCTGGGTCCGGCCGTCGCGCGGCCAGGGCGCCCCCTGCCCCGCGCTCCCAGGCCCCACCACGCGTCGCCGCGCCCAGCTCCAGCCTCCCCTCCCCCGGGTCTCGCCAGCCCCTTCCTGCAGCCGCCGCCGCCTCCGAAGGAGCGGGTCCGCTGCGGGTCACCATGCCCAGCAAAACCAAGTACAACCTTGTGGACGATGGGCACGATCTGCGGATCCCCTTGCACAACGAGGACGCCTTCCAGCACGGCATCTGCTTTGAGGCCAAGGTGAGGGGGCTCCAGGGAGGGTGCTACCTGTGGTGGCGGTGGGCGGGGGGGCATGTTTGAGCGGATGGGATGCACAGCCGTCCTGGACCCAGAGCTGGTGGGCTAGGCCGATTTGGGGGCCTTTCTCTTAGGGAGGGTGACTCTCCCCTCTGAGTCTGTAATTCCTCGGGCTCCTGCCCAGAACTGTTCAAGAGCAACTGCAAAGTTTGAGCGGTATTGCCTCACCTCCCCCTTCGCACCTGCAGACTCCCCCATCCTTATCCGCCTAGGACTGGGTTGAGTTACTTCCCGGATCCCTCCTCCAGAGGAGAAGGCGGCGAGTGAGCGCAGCCTGGGCACCTGGTCCTTTAGAATCGGTTTAAGGGAGCTGTGGTGTTATTTACCTGCTGGGCTCCCAGGGAGAGGTGCTTTCAGGAAGGTCTTTTAAAAGAGAAATGCCTGCTTCCTAACTGAAGAAAATAATACAGATTTTTTTTTAAACTTTTTTTTTAACCGGGTCTGGGTGTCAGAGTCACTTCCTAAATGCCTAATTTGCCAGACTCCTCTCTCTGCATATGCCAGTCACTGAAGGGAGTGGTGAAAGCTACCCATTTGCTAGTTTTGTGGCTTAATGTTAAGTTTCAGCATCTAGTAGGGAACTGTTGCAGAAGAATTTAGCAGAGATGACTGGAATTTTCAGCGCTGAGGTCGGAGTCCCAGGTCCACCATTGGGGGAGGGGTGGAGCAGAAGTCTTGGCCCTGGACCATCAGGTGTGAGGAAGGCTGACCCCCTGTGATGCACCTCCCTGAGTGAGGAGTTCTGGCCTCTGAAATTGCAGTGGCGGTTCCCACTGCCCATCACCAGGAAAAAGTGCTTTTTCTGTGGAAAAGTGTTCTGCTCTTCCTTCAAGCCCCTTAACCTCCTCTGTGACGTAGAGACCCAGGGACTTTCGGCACCTATAGTGTGCCTGTCGGTGGAAAAGTATTGCCCCTCTAAGTAGGCTGGGTCTTGCTGGTTTTGAAAACGTTGTACTTTGGATGTGATGACAATTTGACTCTTTGTTCTCTTTTTCTCTTTCATGATGGTGTACGTGCAGGCTGTTAGCATCTCACGAAAGGATTATTCCATCAGGTGTCTTCTTCCTTCAATTCACACATTTTTCGAGTATCAGACATGCGCCTAGTGTGGTCAGTTTCTTTAGAATTTTTTTCTTTCTCATGTAGATGAGTGAGTTGGTGAAGCTCACCTTTTTTTCCCCTGAATAACCTTATCCCAGCCATATTTGCTGGAGCTAGGAGAACTGCCTCCCCCAGCCCCCTGAAACATTAAACCCTGCTGTGGAATGCAGAGCTGAATTACTGGGTATGGCTGGGACAGAGTGGGGCTGCAGCCAAGATCTTATCTCACTTCTCTCATCTCTCAGAATAGATCTGATCGGTGGGTCTAAGATGGGATGCTTGGGTTAATTTTTGTCCAGGCCTGTTGATTTGGTGAGTGGGGGTTTTTATTTTAAAGTATGAGTTTTCCTCAGGGTCATGATTTAATTTTCTTGGACATACATAAACTGGGGAATTGGCTTATGTTTTGTTTGGTTCACCAGTACCCTGTTTTACAAGCAAGAGTTGGTAAGAAGGGAGATCAGATTTAAAGTGTTTTAAGACTGAGCATGGTGGCTATTGCCTGTAATTCCAGCACTTTGGGAGGCCAAAGTGGGAGGATCACCTGAGCCCAGGAGTTAGAGACTGCAGTTAGTTATGATTGCACCACTGCACTCCACCCTGGGTGACAGAGTGAGACCCTGTCTCGGATAGGTAGATAGATAAATACGTGTATTTTAAGCCTTTTTATTTTCTCACAGTTCAGTCCTCTGCTTTTGGTCCCCAAAACCTAGTGTGCCTAAGAATAATCAGGTGAGGGGCTTAACAAGTTTGAATCTTGCCACACCCCAATTCTAATTCGATGCATCTTGGGGGAGCCCAGGACTATGTACCTTTAACAAGCATTCCAGGTGATTTTAATGCAGGTGATTGCGGCCAGACATTGAGAAATATTGAGATATATTGGGCTTGAGGGTTGCCTCCAACTTGCTCCCTTTCCCAAATGTACAGTTTCTTTTCTAAGCAAATGTCTGGGGGCTTTGTGATGTAGTTCCTATAGTAACTTCCCCGGATTCACAGGCAGTGGTGGTCAGTGAAAGGAGAGGGAGCTGCAGTTGGTCCAAGCTGTTTTCCCAATACAAATCTGAGACATAGGGGACTAAGGATCCTTCTTTGAGAGAGGTGAGGCAGAGAAGAAAGGACAGGAGCATACGGTAAGGGGAGTGGTGGACCTTCTTTGGGCAAAGGCTGACTTTGAGGACCAGGTCCTAACTCTCAGATCTTTGTAATTGATGCTGCACCCTGGCACATTCAAACACCATTTTAGTCAAGACCTGAGCAGAGGTAGAAGCACAAGCTTTTCTGTCCTACATGCACCTGGTAAGAGCCTTTTCTGGCTGTTTTCAACATCCCTGCAGAGCAGTGTCTGTGCAACTGCACAATCACTGGGATTTCAGGGTTAAATCCACATCACAGTCTTCCCTTGTTTTGGAAAAATGCAGGCTGGGAAATGCAAATGTATTATTGTTGCCTTGTCAGGTACCCTTGGAAAATGAGTGCAGCTCTTTCTCTCCCAAGGGCTGGCAGTTTTTCAGAATCAACATTGGATTGAGTGTTCCTCTGGATGTATGCCACTCATTTTCACCGTTCTGCAGAGATTGAAAGGTATGCGGTTAGGATCGAAGGACATCTGGGTGGCAGAGGTTCTGTGCACTTAAAAAACCATGCATTTAGTTATCAAGTGCAATCCTAGATTATTTCACCTGCAGTACCTCATTTAATTCTCACTACTTCCCTAGGAGATGGGTCTCCTTATGTCAATTTTATAAATGAGGATATAGGCTCAGGGAGGTTGTTGTGTGCCTTAGTGCTCACAGCTGTGTATGACAAAGCCAAGATTTAAGCCTGGGGCTTTAACTTCAGACTCCCAAATCCAGTGCCTTTTCATTCAATAATTTTTGTGGAATATTCACTCTATGTTGGCCATGGGTTTGATTCATGGCTCTCTAGTGGAGTGGTCTCAGGTTGCTGGCCTCTAAGACTCTGGTATAGGAAATTATTCAAACATACATGCATGCATACATTTATTTATTTATTTATTTAGAGATGGAGTTTCGCTCTTGTGGTCCAGGCTGTAGTGCAATGGCATGATCTCACCTCACCACAACCTCCAACTCCCGGGTTCAAGTGATTCTCCTGACTCAGCCTCCCGAGTAGCTGGGATTACAGGCATGCACCAGCATGCCCAGCTAATTTTGTATTTTTAGTAGAGATGGGGTTTCTCCGTTTTGGTCAGGCTGGCCTCGAACTCCCGCCCTCAGGTGATCTGCCTGCCTCGGCCTCCCAAATGTTAGGATTACAGGCATGAACCACTGTACCCGGCTCAAACTTTTAATGCTTGGCCGTTTCCAGATTTCCCTTTGGGCTGAGAGCTGCTTGCCAGGGAAACCTGCTGTCTGTGTTCAGAGTGGGCACCTGGCTTACTGACTGATGCTGGCGGGTGGGTATATCTTACATGCCCTGAGAGCCTGTGGCTCCTTAGTACCTGCCTCCTGATCTCCCAGTATGTCTTCCTGGTGTCCAGTTTCATCAACTGTCTCTCCTCTCTTGGTGAGAAAGAGACTTTTAATGCTAATGGTACAAAGGATAATAAGAGTATTAATAATAGTTATGTCTTATCTGTAGGTGATTTTTGATTTGCATGGGACTTTTACATACAAAGACTTTTCCTTGTATAGAAAGAGGCACATTAGTGTTATCTCGATTTTTCAGACCAAAAAATGGGGATCAGAGAGATTAATTTGTCCAGAGTTGCAAATTGGTATATCAGCTAATGGTATTTATTGAGCACTTACTATGTGCCATGCGTTATTCTAGCCACTGCCTCACTTAATCCTCACACTCCAGGGCTTTTGACTCCAGGTCCATGATTCTTTCACCTCCTCCAAGGCTCACTTAATCCTGAAGTATTAATAGTTGCTTCCTTTGTAGTCCTAACACTTATTGCCTAGATTGTTCCCTTGTATCTGTGTGTATGATACAGACGGTCAGAACTGGAAAGCACCATGGCTCATCTAGTACAACGCCCTCACCCCATCATTGGACAGATGAGGAAATTGAAGTTTGGAGGGGAAGTCATGGACCCAAGGTCACATAGTCACATAATAACAGAACCAGGACTTATCCCTGGTTCCCTGGCTTCAAACTGGTTTCAGTTATCCATCACTTGAAAACAAACTACCTCAAGACTCAGTAGCTTGAAACAACAACTGTTTAGTTTGCTTATGAATCATGACTCAGGAATTGAGGCAGAGCTTGGCTGGGCTGTTCTTCTGTTGCTTATGGTGTTGACTGGATCACTCACTTTGCTGTATTCATCCACAGCTAGGCTGGAATGTTCAAGAAGGCTTCACTCATATGACTGTGCCTTGGTGGTCCTTCACATGACTATTCTCTCCACTGTCTGGCTTGGATTTCCTCACAGCATGGTGGACCTTTTTTAGGGCAGCTGGTTTTCAGTGGGGGGTGTTCCAAGCAGGAAAGCAGAAGCTCTTAAGCCTGGCTTTTCTGAGTTACATAGGGTCACTTCTGCCACATCCTGTTGGTCAAAATAGGCTATTGGGGAAGAGGAATAAGCCCCACTTCTTGATGGGAGAATGTCAAGTTCACATTGCAAGATTGCACGTAGGATGAGAGATATTGCTGAAGCTGTTTACCACACAAAATTCTGTTTTTTCTTCTCTGCATATATCTTCTCCAGTGATATGGAATGTTCTTTGAGGAGTCTCATGCCTCTGTGTATCTCCCCCTCCCAAGCCTCAACATCAGGTACAAACATAGTCACAATGAAAAATTGTCAAGTGGAAGAAATGACCAATTGTGGAAAGTCTGAAAGCAGTAAATATCATTGCTGAGTGATTTTGTGGTTTGGGAGCATTTGGTCAGATTGAAGCTGAATTCTCTGGCTGTATTTCCTTCCTTGCTACCTGGCTTCATTGGTTGATGGTTTCCCTGATGTGGATTTTAGAGACTCCAGTAACCTCAGCAGGATATCTGTGGATGCCTCTTAAACATACTGCCATGAAGGCCTCCAGATGAATGACATTTGGTCACCGTAAGTGGGGTATCCCTGACTCATCTGAGCCTGCATGGCATGGTACAGAGCTCTCAGAACCCATTCCACTATGCACTGGGTGCTTATGTCCACTTTCTCCCTTCTCTCCACCCTGACTAAGGGGCCTGTCTTCCAGGGTTCTGGAACAGTAGCAATTTAGATTAAGGGTCTGATGTATTTTCCAATGTCATCATTAAGAAGGAGACATAGTTCACTTTCTTATGCCTTTCCAGATGCTTTTAAGAACACTTATCTTCTGCCCAGACTACTTTTTTTTTTTTTTTTGGTGGGGGGCAGTGAGTTCCAAAGATACAGTACTGCTCTGAAATGACACCTGTTTTATTTGTCCTTACATTGCTCTCAGGTGTCCCAGTATGTTACTCCACACCTGGTATTCTTGGGATTTGATGGACAAGTCTATTTCTACATTAGCCGTACATTTCATTATTTTATGGCTTTCAGTCGTAGCTCTGAAATGGCTTTCAGACATTTGCCCACAATGTCCCAGTTCTTTTTAGTGGTCAAAATCATGCAGCCACATCTAATGATGACCTTTGCCAGTTATCTGTAGCTAGGACCCTAATCAGACTTGACTCACTGTTTACTATTGCCTACTCATAATGCTGCTACTCCCAAGACTCAAACTTTCAGAATGCTTTTGCTGGCTATAATTACCTGCCTTCCCTTTATACCTTTGTTGCCTTGAGGATGCTCTTAGCTCCGCAATGACCTTTTTGCTGCCCTCGTCCTGCTGTCTACCCTCCCCGACAGCCTGGGACCATGCCCATGGCCCTTCCTTCCTGCCTTTTTGCCCTACCCTGCAAACTTGATCTTTGCTACTTTCCTTCTTGCTTTCTGTTTTTGGAAAAGGCCATTTATATATTTTATTTGGAGAAATGTCTATTCTGATCCTTTGGCCATTTAAAAGTTGGATTGGCTTTTTACTATTGAGTTCCCTCCTTTCCAATAGTTTTATTGAGATGTAGCTCACATACCATACAATTCACTAATTTAAACTGTACAATTTAGTGATTTTTAAGATATTACAGATCTGTGCTACCAGCACCACAGTCAATTTTAGAACATTTTCATCACATTAAAAAGAAACACTAGGCTGGGTGTGGTGGCTCACGGCTGTAATCCCAGCACTTTGGGAGGCCAAGGCGGGTGGATCACTTTAGGTCAGGAGTTCAAAGCTAGCCTGGCCATCATGGTGAAATCCCATCTCTACTAAAAATACAAAATTAGCTGGGCATGGTGGCACACTCCTGTAATCCTTACCACCTGCATCTGCCCAACCCTGAACAGCCACTCATCTACTTGCTGTCTCTAGATTTGCCTATTCTGAACATTTCATATTTATGAAATTATATAATATGTGGTCTTTTGTGTCTGACTTCTTTCCCTTAGCGTCATGTTTCAGGGTTCATCTATAATTTATCAGTACTTATTCCTTTATATGGCTGGATAATATATCATTTTATGGATATACCACATTTGGTTTGTTCACTCATCAGCTGAGGCACATTTAGGTTGTTTCCATTTTTGCCTCTTAAAAATAATGCTGTAAACATTCACGTACAGGCTTTTGTGCAGGCATGTTTTTGTTTTTTATTTTTTAAAATTTTTCTTGGGTAAAATAAATAAAAGTAAAATGGCTGGGTCCCATGGTAACCATGTGTGACCCTTTGTGGAACTTCCAATGTGGCTGCATCGTTTTAACTTTCCACCAGCAGTGTGTTCATATCCTCACCAATGCTTGTCTGACTTTTTGATTCCAGCCATCCCCCTGGGTGTGAAGTGGTATTTCATCATGGTTTTGATTTGCATTTCCCTTTTGAATAACAGAATATCTCCTCATTCCCTAGCAAGCAGACTCAGAGAAAAAAAAAAAAAAAAAAAAAAAACGACTATCTTTTCATGTATTTTTTGGCCATTTATATATTTTCTTTGGAGAAATGTCTATTCTGATCCTTTGCCCATTTAAAAGTTGGATTGGCGTTTTACTATTGAGTTGTAAGAGTTCTTTATATATTCTGGATTCAAATCCCTTATATAGATTTGCAATATTTTTACCCATTCTGTGGGTGGTCTTTTCACTTTCTTGGTATTGTCCTTTGAAACACGAAGTTTTAAATTTTGATGAAGTCCAATTTTTTTCTTTTTCCCTCATTTTGAGATCTGTCTGCTTTCCATGTCCTGTTAGTCTGCCCTTGTCCTCCTAATTATGCCCTTCACTCCCCACCCCCACCCTGGCACGGTTACATCTCCTGGGCACTGACTTACTCCTCCCTGCCTAAGAATATGCTATGGCCTTTCCTCTATGAAACGTCTCTTCTTTCTGCCTCTTTCTTTAATTAACATGTTGTCTTTCTCTTCCTTTCACAGCTAAGCCTTGTGAGAGAGTACTCCACCCTCTGCAGTTCCTCAGTCTTCATTCAGTCCCTGGCCGCATCCTTCCGACTTCTGTCCTGGCTGCTGTACTGAAATTGCTCTGCTGCCCCCTTCTCTGTCCTCATCCTTTTTGACTTTTCTTCCTGAGCAGCCTGTCCTAGTCCTCCATGGAATGCCTCATTGGGCTCTCTGTGCCTGCTTGCAGTCAGCCAGCCCCCTGCCCCTGCCCATACCTCCTTCTTTTGTGGCTGTTCTACATCCTCCCTTTGCCCTCTACCGTGAGTGCTCCATTCCCTCTCCTTTGGATTCTGTCTGCTCCCACTCTTCTGTTATGCAGGCTGCTGGCTCTCTACTTCAGTCCAGACTCTGCATCTTTATTTGCAGCTTCCTGCTGGCCATCTGTACCTGAATGTGTTGCTGTCCCCATCACTCAACAAGCTGGAAATCAAATTTCTCTTCTGACTTAATTGTCTTTTAACGACCCCACCATCCTCTTGGGCACGTGGGCCTGACACTTTAAAGTACTCCTTGTATTCTTTGATTTAACAGCCAACTCAAATTTGCTGTTTACTGGGTACCTATGGTGTCCAGGCTGTACTCTTCTGTACCCTACACCAAGTCAGGTGCCAAATCCTCTTGAATGTTCCCAGTGACATCCATCCATGCGCCCTGGCTGATCCATCACCAGTTCAGATGCTCCACCCCCTCCCCTGTTATCAGGGCCATCAATAACCTCCTGAAGGTCTCCAGTGCCCCACTCGTTCTCTGATCCCCCTCATCCTTAAACTTTTGCCCTATCAATTTTCTTGAAATGGTTATCCTCCCACTCAAAACCATGAAAAGTTTCTGTACTTACATATAGTTCTAACCGAAATTCTTAGTATGACATTCAAGACTGTTTTTGAACAGTTCCCTTTAATCACCCTGGGCTTCAACCCAACTGTAGTACCCACCATTCCCTTAACCCTCACTGCAGTTTGCCACTCAGTTCACAAGTCACTCCATGAAGTGGATGTTACCAGTCCCACCTGCTTTATATTAGAGCTGCTTGCCCTGTCTGATTTTCATCCCTGCATTGTCATTGTCAGGGTCCATATCACTGTGCCCCCGTGTCTTCCACAGCACTGAGTACAGTGCCTTGCGCATAGAAAATGTATTTTGAATGAAAGAGATGCTCCCTATAAGATGGCCAGGACCCTCCTGGGTCACCCAATGGTGAGAGGTGCCTTAATTGACTCCACACTCCTCCCCACCATTTTTCTTGCTTTAGTCTGGTAACTTCCGGTTGCCAGTGGCTTGAGGGACCTCCCTGGTGTGGCCTCTTTCTGATAACCCCAATCTCACACAGTGCTAATTCCTTCCAATGAAAATGCCAAGTAAGCATTTTTTTCCCTGAATTAAATAAAATTCCAGTAATGAATGTCAAATGGAATTAGAATCTGAATATAGAACATATGGCCAATTTCAGGAGTAGGTAATTGTCATTTCTCAATTGTCATTTATGTAAGAAACATTTTCAACTTGTTTTCTCATTAATGAATTGATGTCTTTTTTTTTTTTTTTCCTAATTCATGGCTTATTTTCTTTAATTTGCTACTTTGCAATTTTTATGACATGAATTTGGTTGGTAGCATAGCATGGCATGGATTCAGGAGCCAAACTGTGTTTAGGTTCAAATCCTGGCTCTATCCCTCACTTGCTACGTGACCTTGTGTGAGTTATGTAACATCTTTCCTGTAGCATTCTCATTTGTAAAAAGAGGATACAAATATCTCATACTTCATAGAGTTAATGGGAGGATTGAATGAGTAGTACCTGTAAATGGCCTAGCATTGTGCGTGGCACAGAGTTGGCTGCTGTTTTTATTACTGTTATTAAGTCCTACAAGTTGCAATTTAAGTTTCATCTGTGCATGGTTTTAATCTATGGAATATTCAGACACTCTGTTCTTTTCTTTTCTTTTTTTTTTAGGAGCAAAACTGCAAGTTTATTTTTGGTCATTTAAGGTGTGGGGGAGAGGTCTGTCGGCCTCCGGCAAAGGAGGCCGACAGAGTCCCCCCGGTGGGGCTCTCGGACGGAGTTCCTGCAGTCCTGACATCCCGACGGGAGTGAGAGACTCAGGAAGGCCGCGTGGCGCACTGGCCGAGAGCGGCTTTTCTAGGACTGGGAGGGCAAAAGGCGGAGCACGGGCGTGTCGGGGGGCGTTCCACAGGTGCAACCAGGTAAATCTTGGTTTCTTCGGATTGACGTCACCTGGTGCATGCCCAGTTGATCTGCACCTTCCCGGGCGCCGGCTGCATTTTTGCATGCGCGGGAAAAGCTGGTGATAAAGAACCCGGAAGTGCGCCATCCTGCCTCTGTTCGTCCAAACAGTCCAACCTTTTATTGGTAATAGTGATAAAGGGGTGCCGTGGTCTGTCTGGCTACTTCCTGCTGTTAAGGGGCGTTGTTAAGGTCGGGGCTTATGGTTGGTATTTGGATGCACGGATGAAAAATAAAATAAGGCACAGTATTAGTATAGGAATGAGGAATGGAAGCATTTGTTGGAATATAGGCAAAACCCAGAAGGATGGTCCTGGCAAGGTTGGGGAGTATGAGATAGTTAAGAAAATTTAGTAAGTTTGAGGCGAGTGGGGGAAAGCCAAACTGATTTCCACTGATTGCTTTCGGTAGGGGCCCTTTTTAGCTGGGACTGAGGAATGAGTGCGCAAAGTAGTTGTTGGCCAGGCAGCAATTAAGGATTGGAGTTTTTCGTGGAGTGGATGGCTTTCCACTTACTCCTACTACAGAGATATTGGATGGAAGGCTAGGTCCAGAGAAGGACGGCAAAACAGAATAGGTAGCCTTGCTGTCAATTAAAAAATTAATTGTCTTACCCGCTACCAGGAGAGTTACCCGCGGCTCGGCGAGGGTGATGGGGGTCCCCGAGTCTCGGCACCTTCAGTTGTCGTCATCCAGATGTAGGAGCTGGAAGGAGCTCCCAGGATCCTGGGAAAGGGGGTCACGTGGAGACGCGGCACCTGTTCTCAGGGTGGGGCAGTCAGACCTCCAGTGTCCTCCCTGCTGGCAAGCAGGGCGGGGGGTTGCTGGTGGACGAGGGTTAGGACATTCACTAGCCCAATGTCCTGATGCCTTGCACTTATAGCAAGGCTGCATTGGGGCTCGGGGACCTTGCAGACACTTCTTGGCATAGTGTCCTGCCTTGCCACACTTATAGCAGGCTCCTTTCGTAGCCTTGGAGTCTGCGCTCTCTGGTCTGGGGTTACGACTGGGCTGTAAAGCCGCTGCTAGGAGCTGTAACTTCTGTTTGAGGCGAGCCTGCCATCTCCTCTCTGGAGTTATAGACCTTAAAGGCTAATTTAACTAGGTCTTGTATTGGTGTCTGAGGACCATCCTCTACCTTTTGAAGTTTTTTACGAATGTCAGGAGCTGATTGAGAAATGAAATAAGACGCCAAAATGGTGGCCCCTGTGGGGGAGGCCGGATCTAACTGGGTATACTGGGTTAGAACCTCAGTCAGTTTAGGGTAGAGGTTAGGATAACCTGGAGGTCATGCCAAGTTAAGTCATAGGTCTGACAAAGGTATCTAAATTCCTTTATGTATATGGTAGGATTAGCTGAGAAATCACCTAAACTCTTCTCAATTTTGGAAAGATCGGCCAATGAAAAAGGGACATGTACTCTGACTACCCCCTCCGCCCCAGCCACCTCTCGCAAAGGTGCTAACACTGTAGGAGGGTGTGGGCAGAGATAGGGGACTCAAGACAGCCAGTTGGGGGCCCCGAAGGAGGCGCGGGACCGAGTGGATTACTAGTAGATAAGGAGGAGGAAGGAGGAGTCTGGGCAGGAAGGGAGGGGGTGGAGAGAGTGGGGAGAGAAGGAGGAGTATAGGGACGAGAGCTTAAGGCCCAAAAGCCTTTTACGTAATTAATTTCGGACCACTTGCCTAGCCGCTGGCAGAAATTGCTGAGGTCGATCACGCCACAGTGGAAAGAAAAATTAACCGCTTCCTCCTAAGGTCTTGTTCGAGCTGTAAGGTTTTTCAATTGGCTAGGAGGCACCCTAAGGGGGTGCTCTTTGGAAATTTGGACTGGGGGGTTTCCCGTTTGTTTCCTCTTTACTTACACAATGGACACAATGGAAATGGAAGTGGATCTCTGCCTGGCTTCAAAGTGTCCTTTGGAACCAGCAGAGACAGACTGGAGGCTCATGGAGCCAAAGTGGAGATTACCTTCAGGTGGACGTCTCCGTCCTGAACGGGTCTCCCGAGCCACTTGGTGGCTCAAAATGGACCTCGGACCTGTGCAGGATTTTTGGCCGAGGGAGGTAAAGAGGAGACAAGGGCACTTACCCAGAGAGGCCGTGAGAGTGAGGGAAGCAGGTCTCAGGTCCTGGTCCGTCTGCGGTGTGGGAGCAGGAGGAGGTTCCTCAACCCCTAGAGGCCTGAGGAGGGGTCTCCTCCCAGGTCTTTGGCACCAACTGATTTGTTTTTCTAAGACCACCAGAGCAAGCACAAAAAGAACCAGCGAGTAGGCAAGTGTAGGAGCAAAACTGCAAGTTTATTTTTGGTCACTTAAGGTGTGGGGGAGAGGTCTGTTCGGCGTCTGGCAAAGGAGGCCGACAGAGTCCCCCCGGTGGGGCTCTCGGATGGAGTTCCTGCAGTCCCGACATCCCGACGGGAGTGAGAGACTCAGGAAGGCCGACCACTCTGTTCTTTTATAAGTCAGAGACCTAGTCATGTATTATCTTCATTATACATGCCTGCTTAAAAAATCTAGCTGTAGCTACTCTGATTCCTAAGGTTGCAAATCAGACAGCGTGACTACTTTGTGGGCTTAAAATAGCTGTCAGCCTCCTTGGGAAGGAATAAAAAGGGGTTAACTAGGTTCTGGTGCATGCCACCATCACATTTGTTCCAGCCCTTTAATCCTTGTCAGGATCAAAAATCACAGAATCTTAAGTACAGTGTTGTCTGTCTTCACTTGTCTTTCTCTGAATTTCTTGGATAAATATTTCTTTAGGCAGAGGTAATCTAAGCAGAAGGAATCTTCTGTCATGGGATTAATTAATACCTTCTGATGCTTACATTTCCCCTTACAATTTTTATATTCAGCATCATGTTTCCTTTTAAGCACTGGAGCAGCTGGCTTTAAACGTTATTTAAAATGGCACTTCCAGCAAGTTCAGTGCCCGGAGAGTGCTGGAACACTTTAGAATTCCTACCCCGCCACCCCTTGTGTATAGCCCTGTTGGTTTTCTCTAGTGAGGCTTAAGTGTCTCACCCCTTTGCGGTCCATCCATGAAAACTGAGGAGAGTGACTACCCCCATTTATTCTTGAAACTAAGTGCTTTCCAGGGGGAACTTGTTTAAATGAGCAGTGTTGAGTATTGAATGAGACCTGGGAATCCCTACTAAGGGGCCCACCCTTGGGAGTAAGGGGGTGACCAAGAAGGGAGCTCCCCTAACCCCACAGCACCCTGTAACATTCTGAATTCCCTCAGCACATGAGTGTGTTGGGGAGAGGGAAAGGAGACAGCGAGGAGACCATGAGAAGTGCTGTTTGCATGCTTGTAGAATTATCATGCATCCATATTCTGTGCTGCTCTTCCCTGCTAGTTCCATGTGTGCATTGCGTGTCTCCTTAATTAGGCTACAAGCTCCTCAAAGGTCAAGAGGACTCCCTAACTCACTTGCCTCATGTTAGCCACACCGTAGAAAGATAACATAATTACTGTCATTTAGAAAGTGCTTACTGTGTTCCAGGGACTGTGCCAAGCTCTTTCTATGAAACGATTAATTTAGTTCTCCCAACAACCATGCTAGTTAAGGTATTATCATTATTTGTATCTTCTAGATGAAGAAGCCAAGGCATAGAGAGGCAGAATCACTTGCTCATGGTCTACATCTAGTAGTGGATAGATCCCAGAGTCAAACACAGGTAGTGTGGCTCAGGGTGTCTCCACTATGAACTCTTGTGCTGTATATATCATTCAAAATACCAAGAGCTAATGTTTTTCAAGTCCTCACTGTGTTCTGTGCATTGTTCTAAGCATTTTACATGTAGTAACTAATTTAATCTTTACAGTGGCCCCTATCCCATGAGGATAGGTGTTATTGTTCTAGTTTTTCAGAGGAGGGTCTTTTAGGTTGGATTGAATAGGCAAATGGTCTGTTGAAGGTGATCTTAGTCCTTTGCATTGTGGCTGTGTCTGGGACCCAGGTCTGCTGTTCTGTGCCATTGGGCAATGGCTCACCTGTAAAGACTTTTTTGGGCCATGTTGATGTTGTCCAGATAAAGAAATGAGCCATCAGTGACTAGGTGGAAATGCTGGAGAAGGGGAAGGAGAGGAGCTCTGGGAGGCCCTTCCTGGAGGGTGTTATTCTTGGCTGGGCTCTTGCCTGTGCATTTCCTGTTCAGTGTGGCATTTCACTCCTCTCAATGTCCACGCCCTTTTCCTTGCCTTTCCCAGCCTTTTTTTTTTTTTTGTCTTTTGAGATGGGATTTTACTCTGTTGCCCAGGCTGCAATGCAGTGGCATGATCATGACTCATTGCAGCCTTGACCTCCTAGGGCTCAGGTGATCCTCCCAGCTCAGCCTCTCAAGTAGCTGGGACTACAGGCATGTGCCACCATGCCTGGCTGATTTTCATGTGTATATATATATATGTTTTTTTTTTTTTTTTGTAGAGATGGGTTTTCACCATGTTGCTCAGACTGGTCTGGAACTCCTGGGCTCAAGTGATCTGCTCACCTCAGTCTCCCAAAGTGCTGGAATTACAGGTGTGAGCCACTGTGCCTGGCCCCACTTCTATTTTTTTCCTGTATTCCATTTTTAAAAAACGTTTATTTTAAGCTCAGGGGCATATGTGCAGGTTTGTTACATAGGTAAACTTGCGTCATGGGGGTTTGTTGTACAGATTATTTCATCAATCAGGTATTAAACCTAGGACTCATTAGTTCTTTTTCCTGATCCTCTCCCTCTTCCCAACCTCTACTGTCTGAAAAGCCACAGTGTATGGTGTTCCCCTGTATGTGTCCATGTGTTCTCATCATTTAGCTCCCACTTATAAGTGAGAACATGCAGTATTTGTTTTTTTTTTGTTCCTGTACTAATTTGCTAAGGATAATGGCTTCCAGCTCCATCTATGTCCCTGCAAAGGACATGATCTTGTTCTTTGTTATGGCTGCACAGTATTCCATGATGCATATGTACCACATTTTCTTTAGCTAGTGTATCTATCATTGATAGGCGTGTAGGATGATTCCTTATCTTCACTATTGTGAATAATGCTGCAATGAACATATGCGTGCATGTGTCTTTATAACAGAATGATTTATATTTCTCTGGGTACATACCCAGTAATGGGATTGCTGGGTCAAATGGTATTTCTATCTTTAGGTCTCTGAGGAATCGCCACACTGTTTTCCACGATGGCTGAACTAATTTACACTCCCACCAACAGTCTATGAATGTTGCTTTTTCTTTACAACCTTGCCAACGTCTGTTATTTTTTGACTTTTTAGTAATACCCCTTTTGACTGGTGTTAGATGGTATCTCATTGTGGTTTTGATTTGCATTTCTCTAATGATCAGTGATGCTGAGCTTTTTTTCGCATATGCTTATTGGTCCACCTCTATTTTTGAGGACAAGTTATCTCCACTCAGAGGCCCCAGGGTGCCTCTGGTAGAGTACAAAACGCTGAAAAGCTCATTCCCAGAGATGTTGCCTTTTGGATTGGAAATCTCAGTCCACCATGAACAATGGAAAAGCTCCTTGATTGTGTCCTTTTTTCTATCTTGACTATAAACTCTTTGCTTTTTCTTTTGGTTTCTTTGGGTGGGAAGAAGCACTCATGTAGAAACATTTTATTGTTCTGTGGAGAGGAAGATTAATGTCTCCTGTGGGCCAAGTGACAGGTAACATTATCTTGCCACACACAGCCTCCACTGTAACTACATTTTCAAACTGGCTGGTTTTTTTTGGAGACAGGGTCTCACTATATTGCCCAGTCTGATCTCAAACTCCTGGGCTCAAGCAATCCTTCTGCCCTGGCCTCCCAAAGTGCTAGCATTACAGGCATGAGCCACTGTGCCTGGCCTCAAATTTGCTCTTTAATGTGGCTGGATTTCTTAAATTTGGCAGCCCAGATTAAACAGACTATATTCTGGTCACCTATATCCAAAGTGTGATTGAAATTTTACCTTTACTCAAAGTCACTTAAATGCATTTTTTTTCCTCCTCCAGATCAAGGATTTTGCAGCTTCCACAGATGAAGGAAATCACCTGCAAATTCTTTTGATTAATTAGAGCAGGTGTTTTAGTATTTGGAGTAATCACAATCACCTGAAAACTAGTAAAAATACAGAGGCCTAGGCTTGTTGAAGTAGCATAGGGCCTGAGTGTCTTTACCAAGTTTTCCACCATGTGATTCTGATGGACACTTTAGTTTGAGACCCACAGTATTAGAGCACTGGTTCTTAAACTTGGCTGCTCATTGAAATCTCTGTGGAGTTATAAAAACAAAATAATAGCTAAGTACTCCTAGTGATTTTGATTCAGTTAGTATGGAGTGCAACCTGGGCATTGTGATTTTTCTATCTTCTGTTTCTTTGCTGAGACTTTTGACTTTTTAATTGGTTTCAAGCACATTCATAATTGCTTGTTGAAGCATTCTTAGGACTGCTTTAAGACCCATGTCAGGTAATTTTAATATTATCTGTCATCTTGACTTTGGCTTCTGTTGATTGTCTTTTCTCATTCATGTTGAGATTCTCCTGGTTCTTGGAGTGATGAATGATTTTTTTACTGAAACCTGGACATTTTGGATATTATGTTATGAGCTTTGGGTCTTATTTAGATCTTCTAGCAGGAGAGCCTCACTACTCTCAGGTGGGGGTAGAAGTCTAGGTTATTCACTAGGCCTCAGCTGATACCATCCTATTTGGAAGGGGTAGGGGTACCTCATTACTGATTCCACATGACCACCACTAATACTGGCCTTAATACCACTGGGTTGGTGGCAGAAGTTCAAGGTCTCCACTTGGTCTCCTCTGACACCCCAGCAAGGAGGTGGAGGAGGCCTTGTGTTTCCAGGTGAGGGAGATGTTCCAGCTTCCCATTTGGTGTTGTCACTATCAGGAGGGAGGTGAGATTGGAATATCTGATTACAGCCTGGTGAGGCAGAAGTCTAGTTTCCCCACTCGGTTGGTGAGGTTGGGCCACAGTTTTTTTCTCTTCTCTTTTTCTTCTTTTTTAAGACAAGGCCTCACTCTGTCACCTGGGCTGGAGTGCAGTGGCATGATCATGGCTCACTGAAGCCTCAATCTCCCAGGCTCAGGTGATCTTCCCACCTCAGCCTCCCTGGTAGCTGAGACTACAGGTGGGTGCTACCATGCCTGGCTAATTTTTTGTATTTTTTGTAGGGTTTTGCCATGTTGCCCAGTCTGGTCTGGAGCTCCTGGGCTCAAATGATCCACCTGCTTCAGACTCCCAAGGTGCTGGATTACAGATGTGAGCCTGTGTACCCAGCCCATAGTGTTTTCTGTGGTATTTTTCTGGAGT
This sequence comes from Piliocolobus tephrosceles, assembly GCF_002776525.5. Classification (NCBI taxonomy): domain Eukaryota; kingdom Metazoa; phylum Chordata; class Mammalia; order Primates; family Cercopithecidae; genus Piliocolobus; species Piliocolobus tephrosceles. The sequence goes on from NC_045434.1 coordinate 99,702,034, forward strand.
GGAGCTGTTACTGTTGGAAAATTGTTTTTGTCGTACTCTGCTGCCCCTTTCCTGGTCATTTGGTTAGAGAGAACAGGCTTTCTTGGGACCTTTTTTTGTTTTGTCTGTGTCTATTGGTGTTTCCACGTCTCCAGGTTCTCCAGCAACCAGTCTGGGAGATGTGAGGCTAAAAGAAAATGCAGGGAACTCGCTGCTGTGCCATCTCTTGGGTGCTGAGGTCCCTAGCTTCTCTGTCTTCTCTCCATCTTTCAGATTCTTCTCCTGCTTGTTTTGTATATAATGTCTGAACTTTTTAGTTCTATCTCAGAGGAATAGGGGAAGGTGTATCTAGTTCATTTTTGTGCAAGTGGGAATTCACCATATTGGGAGGCTCCCCAGATGATTCTAATGAAATCAAATCAAGCAGGAACATTTGAGAATCATAGGGTGAAAACATTGGAGCAGGCAAAGGAAGTTTCAGTGGGAAGACCAAGAAGAACTGAGGTCCTCCCCAAGTGGTGGTCTTTATGAATCACTGTGTACTGCCTCATAAATTCTTATTTCACTAATATCCACTTTCCTCTCATGGGTTTGTTGAGTTCTCCTTAGATTTCTTTCTTCGTGTAGCCCTTTCAGAGTCTGACTCCTGTTCCCTGAATTTGCATTCCTAAATGCAGATGTAGAAATGGATCCAGTCTACAGGAAGCATTTATTGTGCATCTACCATATTTGGGACACAGTGCTTGGTGTTGAAGGCCAGAGAGAGATGAGACAAGGCTGGTGACTTGAAGGATGTCAGCCTGGCTGGGAAGATACTGACACGTGGAAAGATAGGCACATTATATTATTAGGTATTAATCACATACTATGTACTGGGCATTCTGCTAGGTGTTTTATAAACTTTCTGATTTAATTCTTTCAACTGTGCTGCCAGATGGGTGCTATTTTTCCTCTTTTATAGTTGCTGCTTCTGAGGGTCTGTCAAATCAAGTGACTTGACCAAGTTCACTTCATATCCAATTCTGGGACAAAAATGAGATCAAGGTTTTGGTGCTGAAATGAGGCCTTGCTTTTCACATGCAGCCATGTTCCACTGAGCTTTCTGTAGGGCGTATTCATGGGCGCTGCTGAGATGGAGCAGAGCTCATCCATTTTCCTGGACCCAGAACAACTTTTGGAGGCAGCTGTTAGTGGACTAGTCTATGGCTTTGGAAGGGTTATTTCAGGGGTTTTAAATGATGATTCTTGAGGTTTTAAAACATCCTTAGCAACTCTGTGGAGGGTGGTGGAGGGGGCAATAATAGTCCTGGAGAGACTGTCTAGGAAGCTCGTCCTGTACTGCAGGCACAAGGTGGTAGTGGTCGGAGCTAGGGATATTAGACAACAACTTCCTTTGTGTTCCCAGGCTTTTGTTAATATTTATCTGCAGTATAGCAGTTATTTCTGTCTTCTATACCCTCCCTTGCTTACCCTGAGTAGCTTTCCCTGGCTGGTGAGATCCTTATCTTACTGTATCTGACTTGCTTTTGAATTTCCAGCGCTTAGCACGGTGTCTGATGCCTTATAGATGTGCCATTGGTCTTGAATGAATGAATCAATACATGAAGTTGATGACAGTGTGGGTATACTGCTTCGCTCTTCACATTTACTGGGGTGCCTTGGCCAGGAGTGGGATCCCCAACATGGCTCTTACCCACTGTAGTGATTTTGCTTCCCCTGCCCAGCCCAACTGTCATCTGAGTCATGTTGGCTGTATTTCACAAAACAGTTTTATGTAGAGAATCTGATGTTTAATGACTTCCCCCTCCCAGTCATTCCCTTGACAGGATGGTGAAGAGGTTTACGATGTGTGTCTCATTTGTCTTTTACTAAAGTTGAACTAGCTTGTAGCTGGCTTTGTAGTTGTAGGCGTAGGATGCATACAACAACTCCACGCTCATCTTGTGAGGGTTAGCTCAGCAAATACTAGTTTCTCACCTTCATCCAACTGTACCTGTGTGCTTCCTTGTATTGCCACAGCACCATCTGATTTATAGTAGTGTTATTTGTATACTTAGCATAGGGCCCCAAAAGGTGGTTGAACTTTTGTATTTTCCTTTTTTTTTTTTTTTTTTGAGACAGAGTCTCGCTCTGTCGCCCAGGCTGGAGTGCAGTGGCGTGATCTCAGCTCACTGCAAGCTCCGCCTCCCGGGTTCACGCCATTCTCCTGCCTCAGCCTCCTGAGTAGCTGGGACCACAGGCGCCTGCCACCGCACCCGGCTAATTTTTTGTATTTTTAGTAGAGACGGGGTTTCACCGTGGTCTCGATCTCCTGACCTCATGATCCGCCCGCCTCGGCCTCCCAAAGTGCTGGGATTACAGGCATGAGCCACCGCGCCCAGCTGAAGTTTTGTATTTTCTGCAGCACTGACAGAGGGCCTGGTTTATAGTAGCCACTCAGTAAAGACACATAGGGGTGGATGAATTCAGCAAGAGTTTGGTGTGTTAGAGTGAGGCTGACATCCCTAGAATGCTATGGATGTCCAGTAGCTTGTGACAGTGATGCCTCTTAGTGAGTCTTTATTTCCTCTTTCCAACAGTAGCTTTAAGTTGTTTTCTGTTAAAAATATGTCTGAAGCATACACTTGAGGCTGCTGACTCACCTCTTCTAAGGCAGTCTGAATGCACTGGATATGCCATGTGGGAGGTAGGCAGCCACCTCCCCATTCTCATTTACACTTTTTTCACTTTACACTAATTTGTCTATTCAGCATGGAGGCTGGGGTCTGAGAGACTGCAATGTGGCTTGGGAGTGTTCAGGACAAGCTGCAATGCCAATCCCATCCTTTATTGGATCATGGCCTTGAACTAGTCACTTTCATCTCTTTGTACTTCAGTCTCCCTCATCTGTAAAATAACAGAGCTGATTTAGAACCTAAATCTCAGAGGTGATCTCTGAGGTCCCTTCCAACTCCAGCACTCCATGATTCTGTATTTGATTCTTCCTGTGTATTCTGCAGACCATCCCCCTCTACCCAGTGAAGTCACATTCCAATTAATGCCCACATACTGGCTGACAGATCAATTAAAGCAAACAGTCAGAACACAGCAAGACTGCACAGCACTCCATGTGCTCCTGGGCTGTGTAAAGTGCCTTCTCTCTTTGAGGTGTGGGAGGAGGAAACTTGTGATCTCTGTCTTCCCTTAGCTGTTCATCAATATGTTGTTCAAATGTAACTACATATAAGCAGGATTTATCCATTACTAGTCTTATGTTCTCAAGTATTTATACTGTTTGCTGCTCTGTGAAAAAAATTCTTTAAAGTCTAGTCATCAATTTTACCCTATTGCAGCCAAAAGAGAAGAATTTTGAAAAGCAGCAGAACCCTATAGCATCAAATTCTGCAAAAAGGCAAAGGACAAAAAAGACTTAGTTATGATTTTGCATTTCTGTAGAAATTCAAGCAGGAAGAGGCCTATATGTGCTTGAGAGCCCCAGGGGTTGTCCCATGGGCCAGGGTCTTGGGCTTAAAAGCTGGCATTGTTGCTGACTGTTTGAGGGCTAACAGTTAACCTTGCTGCCTCGGAAACCTAATTTCATGTAACAGTACTTTGCAACCCTGCTGTACCATAGGATCACCTGAGGAACTTATAAAACATGGATACCCACTGCCCCTAGGGATTCTTATTTCACATGTTCAGGCTGGGTTCCTATCATCATCGTAATTTTAAAAACTCCCAGGTGATCTTGTCGTGTGCAGCCATAAGAACTGCTGATGTGTACACAGAATAAGGACATTTGTGAGCAGAACTGGGTTGTTCAGATTATCGAGCCTGATTTATAAGGCCAGACTTTCTTTTTATGGATTTACAATGAGGAACCTAATTGAAAAGAGTTACTGGATATACTTGGGGATACAAAACCAGCACTTATCTGGCTGCAAGTAGGTGGGTGGTGGTGAGGAGGGGGACAGATCTCCATCAAAAGGGTATTTGGGAATGTATAATGGCAGCAGGCCAAGAGGGTTTGAGGTGTGCCCCAAAACAATGGTGATGATTTCCTCTTTGAGGCCAGATTATTCAGTCTGTAGGTCAAAGCCCTCCTTATACTACTATTTGGCTGGACACTGCTAGCTGTGTGTCCAGACTGTGTGTGTGTGTCCAGGGCTGAGCAGCACCTCCTTCCCCTTCCTGTGGTAATGTATTTATGAATTTATGAATACATAGAGTCTGGTGACTGATACCTCTTTTGGTATCAGGGATTTTCTCTCCCCCTCACCATTCTCCTTCTCCTTCATCTCTCTTCCACTCCTTGTGTATTTTGTGTCTCAGACCTAGAATCAATCATTTCTCCAGGAAGACCTGGTATCTTTTAATGCAAAATTGTATTTCAAGACCATTATGCTTGAAATACAATTATGCTAATTTTTATTGAGCTGGCCATTGTCTATAGGTCTTTTTTGGTGAACAGAGCTAGGAAGCTACACATAATGAAAGAGCAAGAATGAATGTGATAGATGTAAACATACTTGTATCATACTGATATTTCCAATATCTTAACTACTTCTGTATTTCATCTGATCTTTTGTCCACACTGAGAATTCTGGTTTTCAAATACATAGGGAATAACATAATCCAATATTTCCATAATTACTTGCTTTATCCTACGCTACACAATTAGGGATCTCAGAATAATAGTACAAACACCAGCACCAATTATGATTACTGAAAACAGTCCAAAGCCTTTCAAAAAATATGTCATCTGTATCCTCCACCATCTTTTAAAATGGATATACTGTATTATTGTGATACTCTGAATAATGGTCCCTCAAAACGTATTCATGTCTTAATCTCTGGAATCTGTGAATGTTACTTTACATGACAAAGACTTTGTATATGTGATTAAGTTTAGGATCTTGAGATGGTGAGATTATCCTGGATTATCTGGGTGGGCTTTAAATATAGTCACAGTTGTCCTTACAAGAGGAAGGTAGGGGAAGATTATACACAGAAGAGGAAAAGACAGTGTAACCATAGAGTCAGAGATTGGAGTGATGTGGCCACAGCCAAGGAAGACTGGCAGCCTCCAGCAGCTGGAAGAGGCAAGGAATGGATTCTCCTCTAGAGCCTCTGGAGGCCGTGCAGCCTGCTGACACCTTGATTTAGGCCCAGTGAAACTGATTTCAGACTTCTGTTCACCAGAGTTGTGAAAAAATAAATTTCTGTTGTCTTAAGCCTGTAGCTTTGTCATAATTTGTTATAGCAGCCCCAGTTAACTAATACAATCATATCATCATTACACATTGTAATATTTCCTTTTTAACCCTCATTTAGTTTTAGTTCTTCAGTAATTACATATTTAATACTTACTACCAATACTTACATTCTTGTTTCTGGTCACTTTTATTATCCAAAGTTCTTCTCTAGTATCCTTAGGAAAAGCTTATGGAAACAGTATTCCCTGATTTTTTTTTTTTTTCCTGAATGCTGATAACATTTTATCTATGCTCTTTGTATGTGAAAGGTCAAAACTGCTGAATATGAAATCTGTGGTTGACATTTTTTAAAAATCTTAAGTGTTATTCCATCTACTTCTGGCATAAAGCTTGTAAATCTGATCTAATTTTCCTTTTCCTTATAATTTGTATACTGTTAAAATTAGATGCTGCCTAAATTATCTTTTGTAAAAAAAAAAAAAAAGTCTGGGAATTTTACTAGAGTATATATTGATATTATTCTGAGTCAGTATTCTCAGGTACACAATATGTTCTTTTAGTGTCAGGTTTCAAATAGTTTTTTTCCAGGAAAGTTTTCACAGACTACTGTTTTTAGAATTCTATTCTTTGCTTTGGTTTTGTTCTTCCAGAACCCCCCTTATCCATATATTGGTTCTTCTTTGCCTATCTTCAATTTTTGTCCCTTTCAAATCCCTTTGATCTCTTTCTATTATTTCTTTTTAATTAAATTTCCCTAAGTTTCAGGCATTTTTTAGTTTTTTTTCTTTTTTTTTTTTGGTATTTCTTCTAGTTTAGTTTTTATTTCTAAAATAGTTTTCTTTTTTTACTTTCCTTTCTTGAGTTTTGTCGCTTTATTTCTGAATTTTTCTAATTCTAATTTATGTTGTTCTTTCATGCCTTGCATAATTTAAAGTATTTTTAGCTTATTTAAAAATATGTCTTTTTGGCATGCTTTCACTATCACATATTTCTAAGGATGTTATTTTGTTCCTATTCTCTCTTTTTTTATAGAAATGTTTATGGATTTGACTTTGTTACTTTTCTGTTGTTAATTTTTATGTAAACTTAGTTTTCCTGAATTTTAAAAAGGAGGGTTGGTTTGGTAGCATTTCTAACTGCACAGAGCTTGTTTTCATGGAGATTTAAAAAATGTGGTGGTTCTGTTTCCATCTTCCTCTTTTACCTGAGCCTTCTCTTTCCTTTGTTTCTGTTGCCTGTCCTGCTTCATTTTGATTCTGTTCCCAGCAGTTTTTCTTGGTGTGGGGTCCTGTCCTGGGCAGTCAGTTTTGAGAATTCCTAGTGGCTTGAGTGCTCCAGCCCTTCAAACCTCCTCTGGGTCCCTTGTTGTTCCAGGTTCAGCAGCAGTTCTCCAGTTTACCCTATTGGCTCTTTTGGGTTCACATTCATCGTATGCCCCATTGCTTCCCTTTGATTTCTCCCACATAGACATCAATATCATGCTGGCTGTTGGTGATTTGTCTCCATCTGCTTGTATTTGGGGGATTGTGGGGATAACTTGTCACCAAATTTCGTTAAGTGTCATCCATGAATTTTTAAATTTGCTATTTAGTTGCTCTGCTTATTTTTTGTAGAGATATTTTTTTGTAGAGACTGTGGAACACCCAATAAATATATTGCCACCATTTTCCCGGAATTGGGATATTGTTTTTAATTTTCACTACAATGTGGCAAGTTGCTGACTGAGATTTTAAGTTATTTTTCCCCCATGGAGCAGCAAAAGATATAAAGATTTGAGAACATAAGACAAGTAGTGAATAAATCCTGTTTACATGTAATTACATTTGAGCAACATATTGATGAACAGCTAAGGGAAGACAGAGATCACAAGTTTCCTCCTCCCACGCCTCAAAGAGAGAGGCACTTTACACAGCCCAGGAGCATGTGGAGTGCTGTGTAGTCTTGCTGTGTTCTGGCTGTTTGCTCTAATTGATCTGTCAACCAGTATGTGGGCATTAAGGAATTGGGATGTGACTTCACTGGGACAAGGTGGGGTGGTCTGCAGAATATATGGAAAGAATCAAATACAGAATCATGGAGTGCTGGAGTTGGAAGGGACCTCAGAGATCACCTCAGAGATTAGGTCCTAAATCGACTCTGTTATTCTACAGATGAGGGGGACTGAAGTACAAAGACACGAAAGTGACTAGTTCAAGGCTGTAGATCCAACAAAGGATGGGACTGGCATTGTAGCTTGTCCTGAACTCTCCCAGGCCACATTCCAGTCTCTCAGACCCCAGCTTCTCTGTTAAGTAATGAGTAAACAGACTGTTGTAAAGCGAAGAGGACTTTTGTAGAGTAAATTGAAGGGTATTCATTCATTCTTTTGTTTTAGGAAGTTCAGTGTTTCAGCTAGTGGATTTTCTTAAGATACAGGCGTGCAGAATTTGGTGTTTGTATGGAATAATTGAGGGAGAGAACAGAGGAGGATTTCATCAGCACTATTACAGCTCTCCTGTGGCAGAATCAAGAGCACAACCAGAAGGCCTGGCTTCATCAGTCCTGTTGAACTTTTCATGCTACCAAGTGGTAAATCTGGTGATTGTTGACATTTCCAAGAAAAGTGTTTCTCTGAAGGCTCTGTGCTGTTCACTGAATACGAGTTTGTGACTGACTTAATGAATTGATATTTTATTTATCTCAATGCATATTCTGTCTCAGTGGTCTTTTTGTTTCTTTGGGCAAGAAGATACTAATTCATATTTGCGTACCCATGTCTGGTACATGATTTATGCTCAATATACATGCAGCGAATGAATCCGTTTGGAGAAATGGGACTAACACATGAAAAGTTGAACAAACTCACCTACTGTGTATTGTTGAGTACTAAATTATATGCCACAGATCCTGAGAAGAAGATGCAGTGTGGGGAGGCTTCCTGGATGAAACAGTAAGGAGGATTTACTCCTGCATTCACCAGCCCAAGCCCTTATTCTTCTTTAGTACCATAAATGAGAGGATACCATGGGAAATGTGTATTTTGCCATCAGAGAAAAATGACTCATTTAAGCGGTAAGTGTTCGGCTGCTTCTTTTATTCTTATCTAGTACCTCCTTTACTTCTATCCTCTATTTTCTTTTGCAGTTTCTCTAACACTTTAATTACTGTTTTGATCTTCAGCTCCTTTGTTGGAGATAGTTTTTTATTATTTCCATTTACAGGTAGGGAAGTTAAGTCTTAGCGGCTAAATGTTACACCATCCCTTAGGTGGTGAAAGGCAGTTCCCAGTAGAACTAGACCTCTAGAACCCCTGGAATATTGCATGCTGCCTCTCAGCACTGGTTCTGATAAAAATATCTCCCCTATCTGAGCAGGGGATAAGTAAGAATGTGTTAAAATAAGAAGGGGATCATGAAAGATAATTTTATTCATGCAAAAATCAGTATTTACTGAGTACTATGGCAAGCCAGGCACTGTACTAGATGTTAGGGATATAAAGTTGAACAAGAGAGTGTTGGCTCTAAGGGTCATGTGATGTAGATATGGTGTCGCACAAGCTTGGTATATCCTGTGAAGTTTTTAGAATTATTTTGGTAACAGGTGTGAATAGAGTGCTTTTCATATTCAGGCAGTCTTTTTGGTGGTGAGGACATTAGGTAGGTATGTGTTAGACATTTTGTCTCTCCCTCAGGCCACATACAGTTTAGTGGAAGAGATACGATTTTTTTTTTTTTTCTGTGATCTCACTTTGTTGCCCAGGCTGGAATGGTGTGGCTCACTGCAGCTTTGAACTCCTGGGCTCAAGCGATCTTCTTGCCTCAGCCTCCTGAGTAGCTGGGACCACAGGCATGCACCACCACCCTGGCTAACTTTTTATTTTTAGTGGATTCAAGGTCTCACTATGTTGCCCAGATTGATCTTGAATTCTTGGGTCCAAGTGATCCTCCTGTTTTGGCCTCCCAAAGTGTCGAGATTGCGGGCATGAGCCACTGTGCCTGGCCTGTGGACACTGCTGAAACACATTAAGCAACAGTACAAAGCAGTTAGTTAATGTGAACAAGGCCCACAGTACAATTTTCCATCCTCTAGGACTTATGTTTCTGATGATTTTGACCAAGATGGATTCTAACATTTCTTCTGGCAGCCTAGTTGTTCTGTGACTTATTAAGACCTCAGTAGGCATAAGTGCTTGTCTGTAACTTTCCTAGCCTTCTTGAAAGTCAGACATATCAGTGTGCATATTGTGTGAGAGACTTGCACTAATGGCAGATGTGTGGCTGGACTCTCAGCTGATGGATGGCACTGAGTCGTCACCCTCTTGGGAGGAGGAGAGGGCTTTTACATACTCTTGCCTCACTCTGAAAGTGAACTTGGTTGTCTGCTGGAGTGGTCTTTGTGGCATCATAAAAACGGGTTGATTCTCTTCCCTAAGATCGTAATTCAATTTACTTTCATCTTCCATCAAGACAGCAGCAGATGGACTGGTGGGGAGAGTGATATTTGCTTGGTTTTCAGACTCTGGTCTCATTGAAATGTTGGTGGTGTGTGCTGAGTCAGACTCAGTAAACTCCTGCTTGATTTATTCTTCCCCTGCCCACAAAACCCGTAAAACAGAATTAGAGAACCAGCCCCTAATCATGCTTGTTAGGGCTAACCATAAACACAGTCATGTTGATGGATGGATGGTTTAATACATCTGCTGAGTGTCTGAGCTGAGCTCTGCAGGCATGCCCTGGGCCTGTCCTGAACCTGGCTGGGAAGTGGACACTTGGCAGATTCTGGGACATTTTAGAGACCGTCACCTTTCTTTTGACTTTACACTTGTTGAACCTCTGTCTTGAGTAAGTTTGGTGGTTCAGACAAGATCTCTCAGCTAGTTTAGGATTGAGCAGAGAGGATGCGAGTTTTGACTTCTGTCCTGTTAATCGTCCTTCCAAACCGTGGTCCAGTTGTTGAAGAGTGACTGAGGGTGGAAACCAGGTATCGCTGTCCATTCTAGCTCTAATTTCAGCACCAGGCAGCCACATGTCATCTTCTACTCCTCACAGTGCTGCTGGGAACATGTTCCACTTGCTAGAAAGAGGGACGGGGTGTGGGGAGTGGAGCAGCTGGCTTTAAGTCCATTCACACTCCACTATGGGTTCTGCAGGGATTTTGTGTCATAAATGTGAGTCTGACCTGTCTTTTTTTCATAGCCCAGTGTGGGCAGTTGGTTGCAATTATAGGAGCTATGGCATCATATCTTCTAGAGATTTCTTAGTGGGGATTGATCAGTGACTTAGAGATGGAGTGCTATGGTCTGAATGTCTGTGGCCTCCCCGAATTTTTATGTTGAGGCCCTAATGTTCAGTGCGATGCTATTTGGAGGTGGGGCCTTTGGGAGGCAACTAGGTCATGATAGTGTGCTCCTCATGAGTGGGATCAGTGCCCTTATACGATGAGACAGAGAGATGATCTCTCTTGCTACCCTGTGAGGATATAGCAAGAAGGTCTGTCTGCAAACCAGGAAGAAACTAAATCGGCTGGCACCTTGATCTTAGACTTCTCAGTTTTCAAAACTGGGAGGAATAAACTTCTGTTGTCTAACCCACCAAGTCTATGGTATTATTTTTGTTGTAGCCACCCCAACTGACTAAGGCACTGGGTGTGTGTATACTCTGTGGCATTAGAATATAAAGTTGGGAGACAAGGAAAGAATATAGTAATTGATAGAGTTAATTCAGAATGTTAAATTGTGTTTTCTCCTACCTGTGTGTTAAGTTCTGTAGGGACCATTTTAGACTGTCAACACGCCTGTATATGGGGTTCCCTCATCTGGTGAGTGGGATTACTTGTGTCACAGAAGATGGAGTTTGGTGTCTGGAGACCTATGTTTTAGCACTAGCCTTGATACCAACTGGCTGTAAGATACTGAGCAGGTCACTTAATCTTTGTTAGCTTCGATGTTTTAAGTGATAGAATGAAGTTAAGCTGTTCTTTGCAGGATTATTGTGCAGATTAAATAACATGAATAAACTGTAAAGCACCCTTCAAAGACTACTTATCATGTAGTATTTACTGGATAGTCTTCAAATCCAGTGTAGACGGTTTCTCTGAGCTTGCTTTCACTCTCCTCCAGTCTCCTGTCTTTTAATTCATCCTGTTTAATCCCTGTTGGTGAATATAAGTTAGTATTCTTAATTTTGTTACTGTTAGGTTATTTTTATTCTTTTGAATCTCCTACCACTAGCATTTAAGGAGACTTGGAGTAAATGCTTTATAAATTTCAATATTCAACAAATATTAATCAAGCATCTCGTAAGTATAGGCTCTGCAGTGGAGATATGATGGTAAATGGAACATTAATGGTTCTCTCCTCTGCAATGTCTTCTACAGGAGGGTATCTGCTTCTGTTCAGAGAGCTCCAGTGATGGGGAAATCTTCACTTTCCATGTCAGCATATTTATTTAGAGGTAGCCCTAATTGTTAGATGACTTTGCCCTCATATCAAACCAGTATCTTCCAGTGTAGCTTTACCAGTTGAACCACTATCAGTCCTCTTGACATGAATTTGATTTTTAAAACATTATAAAATATTTCAGCCATACAAAAATATACATAATATAAAGATCATGTAGGTATCCACCACCCAGATTAAAGAAAAAATTTGTATAATTGAAGTCCCCTGGATACGCCTCCTTGATTTAATTCTCCTCCTTCTCTTTTTCCCTAGAAACAACAACTATCTTGAATTTATTTTCCCCATATATTTATACTTTTAAAAAACATATGCATATATCCAGTAACATTATATATAGTGTTGTTTGCCATGTTTTAACGTTTTATTTAATGATATGATATGGTGTTTATTCTTCTAATTTTGCTTTTTTCCTACTTAACAATATGCTTTTGAAGTTTACCCTTATTAGTTCATTCATTTTCATTACTGAGTCTTATTCCATTGTATAGATATACTACAACTTATTTATTCTTCTGTTGATTGCATTTAGGTTGTTTCTAGTTTTTCACAATTGTAGACTGCTGCAGCAAACATTCTTGTATAAATCTCCAAGTCTCCTTGAGCACAGTTATTTGTTAGGTTATGTATCTAATTGTGGAATTGTAGGACCATAAGCTGAGCACATCTTCCACTTGTAAGATTGATAGGGATATAAATTGATAAAATATGCATTCATATTACTGTGCTCTACACCCCTGGTAACCCTTGGTTTTGTTATCCTTAACAGTTTTTGCCAGTATGCTGGGTATTAAAAAAAATGTACATTTCCCTCATTATTAGTGAGTTAAAGCATCAGTTTTTTATGTGTATTGGTCATTATGTTTTTCCCTCTCATGTGATTGCCTGTTCATGTTTCTTACACATTTTTCAGCTGAGTTTTTTTGTCTTTTCCTTGTTGACTTATAGGAGTTCTATCTAAATGCTGGTCTCAGTTATGTGTATTAACAATTGTCTTTTCCACTATGTGGTTGCTCTTTTCACTATATGGTATCTTCTGATGGATGGAACTTTAAGATTTAAATATAAAATGTATATCTTTCCTTTTTATTTGTGTTTTCTTTGTCTTTTTCAACATTTTCTGTAATCTGTGATCATAATAGTATTCTTCTATATCTTCTAAAGGTTTTAAAGTTTGCCTTTCACATTTGCATCTGGCATTTATTTTTATGCATGGTTTGAAATAAGATTCTAATTTTGTTTTTTCTCTGTGTAGATAACCAGTGGTTCTGAAGCATTTCATTCTGTCTGTTCACCACTTTTACCATGTTGTTGCTGTCATGTGTCAAGTATATATGTGTGGAGGTCCGTTTTAAGGTTTATTCTGTTCTGTTGGTCTGTTTATCTCTCCTTCATTTAGAACCTCTATCTTAATTATTATAGCTCTATTTTAGTCTTGTGATCTAGCAGGATGATTCCTAACCTTATGGTCTTGGCTATTCTTGGGCCTCCCTTTGCTTTCTCATATAAACGTTAGAATCAGTTTAGTAAGTTCTTTAAAATAGGTATATTTATATTTATTAGTTTTTTTCTTTACTTATTTGTCTTTTTGGGTTGAGATTTTTAATCAGAATTATGTTGAATTTGTGGAATAATTTTTGAGATTAATGAAATCTTTATGATACTTAGTCTTTTAGTCCATGAATATGGCTTTATCTCTTCATTTATTTAGGTCTTCATTAATGAATTTTAATAAGCTTTTATTTGTAATGGTTTCCTCTCTCTTTTGCTTTTTTTTTTTTTTTGAGATAGGATCTTGCTCTGTCACCCAGGCTGGAGTACAGTAGTGGGGTCTCAGCTCACTGCAACCTCTGCTCCCTGGGCTCAAGCAGTCTTCCTGCTTCAGCCTTCTGAGTAGCTGGGACCACAGGCATGCACTACCATGCCTGGCTATTGTTTTGTATATTTAGTAAGAGAGGAGGTCTCACCATGTTGCTCATGCTGGTTTCGAACTCCTGGGCTCAAATGATCTACCAGTCTCAGCCTCCCAAAGTGCTAGGATTACAGGTGTGAGCCACTGTGTCTGGCTGATAGTTTGTTAATTAAATTTGTATCTACCTTTTGTTGGATTGATTTGTAGGTGCCTTACAGTTCTGTTTGGTACAATTAATGGTGTTTTTTCCTTCCAACTTTTATTTTAAATTCAGGGGTACATGTGCCAGATTTCCAGTGTTTGTTACATAGGTAAACGTTTACCACGGTGGTTTGCTGTATAGATCATCCCATCACCTAGGTATTAAGCTTAGCATCCATTAGCTATTCTTCCTGAAGCTCTTTCTCCCCCCAACTCTTGATAGACCCCTAGTGTGTGTTATTCCCCACCTTGTGTCCATGTGTTCTCATCTTTCGGCTCTCACTTATAAGTGAGAACATGTGGTGTTTGGTTTTCTGATCCTGTGTTAGTTTGCTGAGGATAATGGCTTCAAACTCCATTCATGTCCCTGTAAAGGGACATGATCTCATTCCTTTTTGTGGCTGCATAGTATCACATGGTGTATATGTACCACATTTTCTTTATCCAGTGTATTGTTGATGGGCATTTAGGTTGATTCCATGTCTTTGCTATTGTGAATAGTGCCACAATGAACATATGTGTGTATATATCCTTATAATAGAATGATTTATATTTCTTTGGGTATATAAGCAGTAATGGGATTGCTGGGTTGAATGGTATTTCTGCCTCTAGGTCTTTGAGGAACTGCCACATTGCCTTCCACAATGGCTGAACTAATTTATACTCTCACCAACAGTGTAAACGTGTTCCTTTTTCTCCATAACCTTGCCAGCATCTGTTACTTTTTGACTTTTTTTTTTTTTTTTGAGATGGCAACTCGCTCTGTGGCCCAGGCTGCAGTGCAGTGGCACGATCTCGGCTCACTGCAAGCTCCACCTCCCAGGTGCACGCCATTCTCCTGCCTCAGTCTCCTGAATAGCTGGGATTACAAGCGCCCGCTACCATGCCTGGTTAATTTTTTCTCGTATTTTTAGTAGAGATGGGTTTCACCGTGTTAGCCAGGGTGGTCTCGATCTCCTGACCTTGTGATCCACTCTCCCTGGCCTCCCAAAGTGCTGGGATTACAGGCGTGAGCCACCACACCCGGCCTACTTTTTGACTTTTTAATAATGGCCATTCTGACTGGTGTGAGATTTATCTTATTGTGGTTTTGATTTGTATTTTTCTAATGATCAGTGATGTTGAGCTTTTTTATTTTCATATGATTATTGGCTGCATGTATGTTTTCTTTTGAGAAGTGTATGTTCATGTCCTTTGGTCACTTTTTAATGGGGTCTTTTTTTTTTTTATTGTAAATTTGTTTGAGTTCCTCGTAGACTCTGGATATTAGATCTTTGTCAGATGAATAGATTGCAGAAATTTTCTCCCATTCTCTAGGTTCTTTCTTTACTCTGATGATAGTTTCTTTTGCTGTGCAGAAGCTCTTTAGTTTAATTAGATCCCATTTGTCAAAGTTTGCTTTTGTTGCAATTGCTTTTGGCCTTTTCATCATGAAACCTTTGTCTATGCCTATGTCCTAAATGGTATTGCCTAGATTTGTTTCTTCTAGGGTTTTTGTAGTTTTGAGTTTTAGATTTAAGTCTTTAATCCGTCTTGAGTTAATTTTTCTATATGGTGTAAGGAAGGTGTTTAGTTTCAATTTTCTACATATGGCTAGCCAGTTCAACCAGCACCATTTATTAAATAGGGAATCTTTTCCCCATTGTTTGTTTTTGTCAGATTTATCGAAGGTCATATGGTTGTAAGTGTGTGGTCTTATTTCTGAGTTCTCTATTCTGTTCCATTGGTCTATATATCTGTTCTTGTGCCAGTACCACTGCTGTTTAGATTATTGGAGCCTTATAGTATAGTTTGAAGTTAGCATGATGCCTCCAGTTTTGTTCTTGTTGCTTAGGATTGTCTTGGCTATTTGGATTCTTTTTCAGTTACATATGAATTTTAAAATAGCTTTTTCTAATTCAGTGAAGAATGTCAGTGGTAGTTTAATGGGAATAGCATTGAATCTATAAGTTACTTTGGGCAGTATGTACTTTGGGCATTTTTATGATATTGATTCTACCTATCCATGAGGATGGAATGTTTTTACATTTGTTTCTGTCCTCTCTGATTTCTTTGGGCAGTGCTTTGTAGTTCCGCTTGAAGAGGTCCTTCCCTTTCCTTGTTAGCTATATTCCTAGGTATTTTATTCTTTTTGTAGCAACTGTGAATGGGAGTTCATTCATGATTTGGCTCTCTGCTTGCCTGTTGTTGGTGTATAGGAATACCAGCAATTTTTGCACATGGATTTTGTATCCTGAGACTTTGCTGAAGTTGCTTATCAACTTAAGAAGCTTTTGGGCTGAGATGATATGGTTTTCTAGATATAGGATCATGTCATCTGCAAACAAAGATAATTTGACTTCCTCTCTTCCTATTTGAATACCCTTTATTTCTTTCTCTTGCCTGACTGCCCTGACCAGAACTTCCAATACTACATTGAATAGGAGTGGTGAGAGAAGAGAGCATTTTTGTCTTGTGCTGGTTTTCAAGGGGGAATGCTTCTAGATTTTGCCATTCAATATGATATTGGTGAGTTTGTCATGCATGGCTCTTATTATTTTGAGGTATGTTCCAGCAATACCCTGTTTATTGAGAGTTTTTAACATGAAAGTACATTGAATTTTATCTAAGGTCATTTCTTCTGCATCTATTGAGATAATCATGTAGATTTTGTCTTTAGTTCTGGTTATGTGATGAATCACATTTATTGATTTGTGTATGTTGAACCAACCTTGCATCCCAGGGATGAAGCCAGCTTGATCATGGTGGATAAACTTTTTGATGCGCTGCTGGACTTGGTTTGTCAGTATTTTATTTAGGATTCTTCAATGATGTTCATCAAGGATATTGGCCTGAAGTTTTCTTTTTTTGTTGTATCTCTGCCAGGTTTTGGTATCAGGATGATGCTGGCCTCATAGAATGAGTTAGGGAGGAGTCCCTCCTTTTCAATTGTTTGGGATAGTTTCAGTGGAAATGATACCAGGTCTCTTTGTACCTCTGCTGGAATTCAGATGTGAATCTGTGTGCTCCTAAGCTTTTTTTGGTTGGTAGGCTATTTCTCAATTTCAGAACTTGTTAATCTATTCAGGGATTCAATTTCTTCCTGGTTCAGTCTTGGGAGGATGTATGTGTCCAGGAATTTATAAGTTTCCTCTAGTTTTTCTAGTTTATTTACATAGAAGTGTTTATAGTATTCTCTGATGGTTATTTGTATTTCTGTAGGGTCAGGGCTGATTTTCTCCTTAGTATTTCTGATTGCGTTTATTTAATTCTTCTCTCTTTTCTTCTTTATTAGTCTAGCTAGTCTATTTTATTAATTTTTTCAAAAAGCCAGCTACTGGATATGTTGATTTTTTTTGGAAGGTTTTGTGTGTGTGTGTGTGTGAGTCTTTATCTTCTTCAGTTCTGCTTTGACCTTGGTTATTTCTCATCTTCTGGTAGCTTTTGGGGGTTTGTTTGCTCTTGGTTCCCTAGTTCTTTTAGTAGAGATGTTAGGTTGTTGTTGTTTTTTTATTTTTATTTTATTTATTTTTTTATTTTTTATTTATTATTATTATTTTTTTATTATACTTTAAGTTCTAGGGTACATGTGCATAACGTGCAGGTTTGTTACATATGTATACTTGTGCCATGTTGGTGTGCTGCACCCATCAACTCGTCAGCACCCATCAATTCATCATTTATATCAGGTATAACTCCCAATGCAATCACTCCCTCCTCCCCCCTCCCCATGATAGGCCCCGATGTGTGATGTTCCCCTTCCCGTGTCCAAGTGATGTCATTGTTCAGTTCCCACCTATGAGTGAGAACATGCGGTGTTTGGTTTTCTGTTCTTGTGATAGTTTGCTAAGAATGATGGTTTCCAGCTGCATCCATGTCCCTACAAAGGACGCAAACTCATCCTTTTTTATGGCTGCATAATATTCCATGGTGTATATGTGTCACATTTTCTTAATCCATTCTGTCACAGATGGACATTTGGGTTGATTCCAACACTTTGCTATTGTGAATAGTGCTGCAATAAACATACGTGTGCATGTGTCTTTATAGCAGCACGATTTATAATCCTTTGGGTATATACCCAGTAGTGGGATGGCTGGGTCATATGGTACATCTAGTTTTAGATCCTTCAGAAATCGCCATACTGTTTTCTATAACGGTTGAACTAGTTTACAATCCCACCAACAGTGTAAAAGTGTTCCTATTTCTCCACATCCTCTCCAGCACCTGTTGTTTCCTGACTTCTAACGGGTGTGAGATAGTATCTCATTGTGGTTTTGATTTGCATTTCTCTGATGGCCAGTGATGGTGAGCATTTCTTCATGTGTCTGTTGGCTGTATGAATGTCTTCTTTTGAGAAATGTCTGTTCATATCCTTTGCCCACTTTTTGATGGGGTTGTT
Organism: Piliocolobus tephrosceles; assembly: GCF_002776525.5. Classification (NCBI taxonomy): domain Eukaryota; kingdom Metazoa; phylum Chordata; class Mammalia; order Primates; family Cercopithecidae; genus Piliocolobus; species Piliocolobus tephrosceles. The sequence goes on from NC_045434.1 coordinate 99,720,138, forward strand.
TGTTTTTTTCTTGTAAATTTGTATGAGTTCTTTGTAGATTCTGGATATTAGCTCTTTGTCAGATGAGTAGATTGCAAAAATGTTCTCCCATTCTGTAGGTTGCCTGTTCACTCTGATGGTAGTTTCTTTTGCTGTGCAGAAGCTCTTTAGTTTAATTAGATCCCATTTGTCAATTTTGGCTTTTGCTGCCGTTGCTTTTGGTGTTTTAGACATGAAGTCCTTGCCCATGCCTATGTCCTGAATGGTACTACCTAGGTTTTCTTCTAGGATTTTTATGGTATTAGGTCTAACATTTAAGTCTCTAATCCATCTTGAATTAATTTTCATATAAGGCGTAAGGAAAGGATCCAGTTTCAGCTTTCTACTTATGGCTAGCCAATTTTCCCAGCACCATTTATTAAATAGGGAATCCTTTCCCCATTTCTTGTTTCTCTCAGGTTTGTCAAAGATCAGATGGCTGTAGATGTGTGGTATTATTTCTGAGGACTCTGTTCTGTTCCATTGGTCTATATCTCTGTTTTGGTACCAGTACCATGCTGTTTTGGTTACTATAGCCTTGTAGTATAGTTTGAAGTCAGGTAGCGTGATGCCTCCAGCTTTGTTCTTTTGACTTAGGATTGTCTTGGCAATGTGGGCTCTTTTTTGGTTCCATATGAACTTTAAAGCAGTTTTTTCCAATTCTGTGAAGAAACTCATTGGTAGCTTGATGGGGATGGTATTGAATCTATAAATAACCTTGAGCAGTATGGCCATTTTCACGATATTGATTCTTCCTATCCATGAGCATGGTATGTTCTTCCATTTGTTAGTGTCCTCTCTTATTTCACTGAGCAGTGGTTGTAATTCTCCTTGAAGAGGTCCTTTACATCCCTTGTAAGTTGGATTCCTAGGTATTTTATTCTCTTTGAAGCAATTGTGAATGGAAGTTCATTCCTGATTTGGCTCTCTGCTTGTCTGTTACTGGTGTATAAGAATGCTTGTGATTTTTGCACATTAATTTTGTATCCTGAGACTTTGCTGAAGTTGCTTATCAGCTTAAGGAGATTTTGGGCTGAGACAATGGGGTTTTCTAAATATACAATCATGTCATCTGCAAACAGGGACAATTTGACTTCTTCTTTTCCTAACTGGATACCCTTTATTTCTTTCTCTTGACTGATTGCCCTAGCCAGAACTTCCAACAGTATGTTGAATAGGAGTGGTGAGAGAGGGCATCCCTGTCTTTTGCCAGTTTTCAAAGGGAATTTTTCCAGTTTTTGCCCATTCAGTATGATATTGGCTGTGGGTTTGTCATAAATAGCTCTTATTATTTTGAGGTACGTTCCATCAATATCGAATTTGTTGAGCATTTTTAGCATGAAGGGCTGTTGAATTTTGTCAAAAGCCTTTTCTGCATCTATTGAGATAATCATGTGGTTCTTGTCTTTGGTTCTGTTGATATGCTGGATTACGTTGATTGATTTGCGAATGTTGAACCAGCCTTGCATCCCAGGGATGAAGCCCACTTGATCATGGTGGATAAGCTTTTTGATACGCTGCTGAATCCGGTTTGCCAGTATTTTATTGAGGATTTTTGCATCGATGTTCATCAGGGAGATTGGTCTAAAATTCTCTTTTTTTGTTGTGTCTCTGCCAGGCTTTGGTATCAGGATGATGTTGGCCTCATAAAATGAGTTAGGGAGGATTCCCTCTTTTTCAGTTGATTGGAATAGTTTCAGAAGGAATGGTACCAGCTCCTCCTTGTACCTCTGGTAGAATTCAGCTGTGAATCCATCTGGTCCTGGACATTTTTTGGTTGGTAGGCTATTAATTATTGCCTCAATTTCAGAGCCTGCTATTGGTCTATTCAGGGATTCAACTTCTTCCTGGTTTAATCTTGGGAGAGTGTAAGTGTCCAGGAAATTATCCACTTCTTCTAGATTTTCTAGTTTATTTGCATAGAGGTAGTTTGTTCTCTCCTGGTACCATGAGAACTACCACAGTAGTTCTCTCATGGTAGTTTGTATTTCTGTGGGGTCCGTAGTGATATCCCCTTTATCACTTTTTATTGCCTCTATTTGATTCTTCTCTCTTTTCTTCTTTATTAGTCTTGCTAGTGGTCTGTCAATTTTGTTGATTTTTTTCAAAAAACCAACTCCTGGATTCATTTATTTTTTGGAGAGTTTTTTGTGTCTCTATCTCCTTCAGTTCTGCTCTGATCTTAGTTATTTCTTGTCTTCTGCTGGCTTTTTAATGTGTTTGCTCTTGCTTCTCCAGTTCTTTTAATTGTGATGTTAGAGTGTCAGTTTTAGATCTTTCCAGCTTTCTCTTGTGGGCATTTAGTGCTATAAATTTCCCTCTACACACTGCTTTAAATGTGTCCCAGAGATTCTGGTATGTTGTATCTTTGTTCTCATTGGTTTCAAAGAACATCTTTATTTCTGCCTTCATTTCGTTATGTACCCAGTAGTCATTCAGGAGCAGGTTATTCAGTTTCCATGTAGTTGAGCGGTTTTGATTGAGTTTCTTAGTCCTGAGTTCTAGTTTGATTCCACTGTGGTCTGAGAGACAGTTTGTTATAATTTCTGTTCTTTTACATTTGCTAAGGAGTGCTTTACTTCCAATTATGTGGTCAATTTTGGAAAACGTGTGATGTGGTGCTGAGAAGAATGTATATTCTGTTGATTTGGGGTGGAGAGTTCTATAGATGTCTATTAGGTCCGCTTGGTGCAGAGATGAGTTCAATTCCTGGATATCCTTGTTAACTTTCTGTCTCGTTGATCTGTCTAATGTTGACAGTGGAGTGTTGAAGTCTCCCATTATTATTGTATGGGAGTCTAAGTCTCTTTGTAAGTCTCTAAGGACTTGCTTTATGAATTTGGGTGCTCCCGTATTGGGTGCATATATATTTAGGATAGTTAGCTCTTCCTGTTGAATTGATCCTTTTACCATTATGTAATGGCCTTCTTTGTCTCTTTTGATCTTTGATGGTTTAAAGTCTATTTTATCAGAGAGTAGTATTGCAACCCCTGCTTTTTTTGTTCTCCATTTTCTTGGTAGATCTTCCTCCATCCCTTTATTTTGAGCCTATGTATGTCTCTGCATGTGAGATGGGTCTCCTGAAGACAGCAGACTGATGGGTCTTGACTCTTTATCCAGTTTGCCAGTCTGTGTCTCTTAATTGGAGCATTTAGTCCATTAACATTTAAGGTTAATGTTGTTATGTGTGAACTTGATCCTGCTATTATGATATTAACTGGTTCTTTTGCTCGTTAGTTGATGCAGTTTCTTCCTAGCCTCGATGGTCTTTACATTTTGGCATGTTTTTGCAATGGCTGGTACCGGTTGTTCCTTTCCATGTTTAGGGCTTCCTTCAGGGTCTCTTGTAAGGCAGGCCTGGTGGTGACAAAATCTCTAAGCATTTGCTTATCTGTAAAGGATTTTATTTCTCCTTCACTTATGAAACTTAGTTTGGCTGGATATGAAATTCTGGGTTTAAAATTCTTTTCTTTAAGAACGTTGAATATTGGCCCCCACTCTCTTCTGGCTTGTAGAGTTTCTGCCGAGAGATCTGCTGTGAGTCTGATGGGCTTCCCTTTGTGGGTAACCCGACCTTTCTCTCTGGCTGCCCTTAAGATTTTTTCCTTCATTTCAACTTTGGTGAATCTGGCAATTATGTGTCTTGGAGTTGCTCTTCTCGAGGAGTATCTTTGTGGTGTTCTCTGTATTTCCTGAATTTGAATGTTGGCCTGCCCTACTAGGTTGGGGAAGTTCTCCTGGATGATATCCTGAAGAGTGTCTTCCACCTTGGTTCCATTTTCCCCCTCACTTTCAGGCACCCCAATCAGACGTAGATTTGGTCGTTTTACATAATTCCATACTTCTTACAGGCTTTGTTCATTTCTTTTTCTTCTTTTTTCTTTTGGTTTCTTTTCTCACTTCATTTCATTCATTTGATCCTCAATCGCTGATACTCTTTCTTCCAGTTGATCGAGTCTGTTACTGAAGCTTGTGGATGTGTCACATATTTCTCGTGTCATGGTTTTCATCTCTGTCATTTCATTTATGACCTTCTCTGCATTAATTATTCTAGCTATCAATTCTTCCACTCTTTTTTCAAGATTTTTAGTTTCTTTGCGCTGGGTACATAATTCCTCCTTTAGCTCTGAGAAGTTTGATGGACTGAAGCCTTCTTCTCTCATCTCATCAAAGTCATTCTCTGTCCAGCTTTGATCCATTGCTGGCGATGAGCTGCGCTCCTTTGCAGGGGGAGATGCGCTCTTATTTTTTGAATTTCCAGCTTTTCTGCCCTGCTTCTTCCCCATCATTGTGGTTTTATCTGCCTCTGGTCTTTGATGATGGTGACATACTGATGGGGTTTTGGTATAGGTGTTCTTCCTGTTTGATAGTTTTCCTTTTAATAGTCAGGACCCTCAGCTGTAGGTCTGTTGGAGATTTCTTGAAGTCCACTCCAGACCCTGTTTGCCTGGGTATCAGCAGCAGAGGTTGCAGAAGATAGAATATTGCTGAACAGCGAGTGTACCTGTCTGATTCTTACTTTGGAAGCTTCCTCTCAGGGGTGTACTCCACCATGTGAGGTGTGGGGTGTCAGACTGCTCCTAGTGGGGGATGTCTCCCAGTTAGGCTACTCAGGGGTCAGGGACCCACTTGAGCAGGCAGTCTGTCCGTTCTCAATCTCAACCTCCGTGTTGGGAGATCCACTGCTCTCTTCAAAGCTGTCAGACAGAGTTGTTCGCATCTGCACAGGTCTCTGCTGCTTCCCCTGTTGTTATTTAGCTGTGCCCTGTCCCCAGAGGTGGAGTCTACAGAGACAGGCAGGTTTCCTTGAGCTGCTGTGAGCTCCTCCCAGTTCAAGCTTCCCAGCGGCTTTGTTTACCTTCTTAAGTCTCAGCAATGGTGGGCGCCCCTCCTCCAGCCTCGCTGCTGCCTTGCGTTAGATCGCAGACTGCTTGCTAGCAATGAGGGAGGCTCCGTGGGCGTGGGACCCTCCCGGCCAGGTGTGGGGATAATCTCCTGGTGTGTCCGTTTGCTTAAAGTGCAGTATTGGGGTGGGAATTACCCGATTTTCCAGGTGTTGTGTGTCTCAGTTCCCCTGGCTAGGGAAAGGGATTCCCTTCCCCTTTGTGCTTCCCAGGTGAGGCAATGCCTCGCCCTGCTTCAGCTCTCACTGGTCGGACTGCAGCAGCTGACCAGCACCGATTGTCCGGCACTCCCCAGTGAGATGACCCCAGTACCTCAGTTGAAAATGCAGAAATCACTGGTCTTCTGTGTCGCTCATGCCAGGAGTTGGAGACTGGAGCTGTTCCTATTCGGCCATCTTGCTCAGCCCTCTAGGTTGTTAACTTGAGATCTTTTTAGCTTTTTCATGTGGGCATTCAGTGCTATAAATTTCCCTCTTAACACTGTTTTAGCTGCATCCCAGAAATTCCAGTACATTGTCTGTTTGTTCTCATTGGTTTCAAAGAACTTCTTGATTTCTGCCTAATTTCATTATTTACTCAAGAGTCATTCAGTAACAGGTTGTTCAATTTCCATGTAGTTGTGTAATTTTGAGTGAATTTCTTAATCTTGCATTGTAATTTGATTGCACTATGGTATGAGAGACTGTTATTATTTCCATTTTTTTTTTTTTTTTTGCATTTGCTGAGGAGTGTTTTACTTCTGATTATGTGATCAATTTTAGAGGAAGTGCCGTGTGGGAATGAGAAGAATGCATATTCTGTTGTTTTTAGGTGCAGAGTTCTGTAGATATCTATCACATTCACTTGATTCAGAGCTGAGTTCAGGTTCTGAATATCTTTATTAATCTTCTGTCTCGATGGTCTGTCTAATATTGACAGTGGAGTATTGAAGTCTCCCACTATTACTCTGTAGGAGTCTAAGTCTCTTTGTAGGTCTCTGAGAACTTGCTTTATGAATCTGGGTGGTCCTGTATTGGGTGTATATGTATTTAGGATAGTTATCCCTTGTTGAATTAAACTCTTTACCATTATGTAATTCCCTTCTTTGTCTTTTTTGATCTTTGTTGCTTTGAAGTCTGTTTTGTCAGAAACAAGGATTGTGACCTGTTTTTTTCTGTTTTCCATTTGCTTGGTAAATTTTCCTCCATCCCTTTATTTTGAGCCTGTTTATGTTTTTGCACACAGCATAACAATAGTTGGCTTTTTATGCAGCTTGCCATTCTGTGTCTTTTAATTGGGGCATTTAGTCCGTTTACATTTAAGGTTAACATTGTGATATGTGAATTTGATTCTGTCATCATGACGCTAACTGGTTATTTTGCAGACTTGTTTATGTGGTTGTTGCATAGTATCACTGGTCTGTGTACTTCAGTGAGTTTTTGTAGTGGCTAGTAATGATTTCTTGTTTCCATATTTAGTGCTTCCTTCAGGAGTTCTTGCAAGGCAGGTCTGTTGGTGACAAATTCCCTCAGCATTTGCTTATTTGGAAAGGATCTTGTTTCTCCTTTGCTTATGAAGCTTAGTTTGGCTGGATATGAAATTCTGAGTCGGAAATTCTTTGCTTTAAGAATATTGAATATTGGCCCCCAATCTCTTCTGGCTGAGAGTTCTGCTGTTAGTCTGATGGACTTCCCTTTGTAGGTAACCTAGCCTTTCTCTCTGGCTGCCCTTAACATTTTTTCCTTCATTTCAACCTTGGAAGATCCGATTAGTATGTGTCTTGGGGTTGATCTTCTCATGGAATATCTTACTAGGGTTCTCTGCATTTTCTGAATTTGAATGTTGGCCTGTCTTGCTAGGTTGGGGTAGTTCTCCTGGTTGATGTCCTGAAGTATGTTTTCCAGCTTTGTTCCTTTTTCCCCATCTCTTTCAGGTACCCTAATCAGTGATAGGTTTGGTGTCTTTACATAATCCCATAGTTCTTGGAGGTTTTGTTAATTCCTTTCATTCTTCTCTTCTCTGTTCTTGTCTGCTTATCTTGTTTCAGAAAGATAATTTCTGAGATTCCTTCTTTCACTTGGTCTCTTCTGCTTGTCATTTCATTGTGAAGTTCCTGTGTTGTGTTTTTCAGCTCCATGAGATTGGTTATGTTGCTCTCTAACCTGCCTATTCTGGCTATCAGCTCCTGTATTGTTTTATCATGATTCTTAGCTTCTATGCATTGAGTTACAATATACTCCTTTAGCTAGGCCAGGTTTGTTATTACCCACTTTCTGAAGCCTTCTTCTGTCAGCTCAGGCATCTCAGCCTCAGTCCAGTTCTGTGCCTTTGCTGGAGAGGTGTTGTCGTCATGTGGAGGAGAAGGGGCATTCTGGCTTTTTGAGTTTCTGTGTTTTTGCATTGATTGTTTCTCATCTTTATGGGCCTGTCTACCTTAGATTTTTGAGGTTGGTGACGTTTGAATAGGGTTTTTGAAGGGTCTTTTTTGTTGTTGTTGGTGTTGTTGTTTTCTGTTTGTTTTTCTTTTAACAGGCCACTCTCCTGTAGCACTGTTGTAGTTTGCTGGGGGTCCACTCCAGACCCTAGCTCTGTGTATTGGACCCAAATCCCTGATGGCGTGGGCTCATGAGGGGATCTCCTGATACGTGGGTTGCAAAAACCTAGTTGCCTTGGTTTTTCTGTACCCAGAGGTAGCACCAGTGAAGGCTGTGAAACAGCAAAGATGGCAGGCTGCTCCTTCCTCTGGAAGCTCTGTCCTAGGAGGGCATTGACCTGCTGCTGTTCCATGCACACCTGTAGGAGGTGGCTGGAGACCCCTTTTGGGAGATCTTACCCAGACAGCAGTAATAGGATTAGGGACCTGCCTAAAGAAGCAATCTGGCTGCCCTTTGGTAAAGCAGGTGTGCTGCATTAGGGGGGTACCATTCCTCGTTCAGATCATTTGTATACTCCAAAGCCAGCAGGCTGGAACAGCTGAGTCTACCAAACTGCAGAGATGGCGGACACCTCTCCTGCTGGGAGCTTTGTACTAGGGAGAGATCAGAGCTCTCTCTGTAGAACCCTTGCTGGAGTGGCTGTAAAGCCCCCACAAGGAGGTCTCGCCCAGTGAGGAGGAATGGATCAGGGTCCTGCTTGAAGAAGTTTGGCCACGATCTGGCAAGGCAGCTGTGCTATGGGGGAACCCTCCTTCTCCGGACCACCTGTATTCTTCAAAGCCACCAGGCTGAAATGACTGAGTCTGCCAAACTGCAGGGATGGTGGGTGGTCCTCCCCGCCGGGAACACCATCCTGACTCAGGGTGACTCCAGCCTGCTGCCACCAGCCAGCTGGAATTCCAAGCCAGTGGGTCTCAACCTGCATGGTGCTGTGGAAGTGGAGCCTGAAGAATGATGTCACTTGGCCCCCCCTCAGCCCCTTTCCTAGTGACATGCATGGATGGGTCTCCCACCTTGCCATGAATCCCAGAGCCAGAGTATGCAAAACTGCTGGATCTCCGTGTGTGGCTGAGCCACCCCCTGAGTGGCTGCTCTGCTGAGATTCCACACAGCTCTGTGTATCGGTCCCAAATCCCTGGTGGTGTGGGCTCATGAGGGTATCTCCTGATACGTGGGTTGCAAAGATCCATGAGAGAAGCGTGGTTTCCCAGGCAGGGCTGCACACTCACTCACTGCTTTCCTTGGCTGGGGGTAGGGGTTCCCTTGGCTCCCTGCAGCTCCTGGATGGGCCATTGCCCCATCCTGCTTCTCTTTGTTGTCTGTAGGTTGAGCTGTTTGCCTGGTCAGTCCCAATGTGAGAACCCAGGTATCTCAGTTGAAGGTGCTGAATTCACTTGTTCCTTTCATTCCTTTCTCTGAGCACCATGGACTGGAGCTGCTTCCAATCGACCCAATGGTGTCTTTTAAAAACTTACATTTTCGCCGGGCGCAGTGGCTCACGCCTGTAATCCCAGCACTTTGGGAGGCCGAGGCAGGCGGATCACGAGGTCAGGAGATCGAGACCATCCTGGCTAACACGGTGAAACCCCGTCTCTACTAAAAATGCAAAAAATTAGCCGGGCGTGGCGGCGGGCGCCTGTAGTCCCAGCTACTTGGGAGGCTGAGGCAGGAGAATGGCGGGAGCCTGGGAGGCGGAGCTTGCAGTGAGCCAAGATCGCGCCACTGCACTCCAGACTGGGCGACTGAGCAAGACTCTGTCTCAAAAAAAAAAAAAAAAAAAAAAAAAGAAAAGAAAAAAACTTACATTTTCTTACTACTGAGGGCTGGTATTCTTTGCTTATATTTTATGGCTCTTTTCACTACTAGATCACCTTAAATATTTCTCATCTTCTCTATTCCAGATGTATATGTTCTTTCTTAGACTGTTCAACAGTAGACCCTTGAACTTACAACTAGAAATATAAAGAATTATTACCACAAATGGCTTATAATACTATGAAAAGATGCTCAACTTGACTTATAATGTAGATTACATCCAGATAGCATCTCTCATGATCAGATTGGCAAAATTCCAGAAGTTTGACCGCAACTCTGTTGACAAACTGTAGGGGGAAATAGATACATACATTGTTATTTGCTGGGGGAATGCAAAATAGCATAAAACTGATCTATTAATATGTGGGGGAATGGGCAATACCCAGTACAATTAAATCTACGGTAAATCTAAAGATTGCTAGACAGAATTCCTAGAATCCTCTAGGAATCTATCCCAAAGATTTACTGGCAAAATATTTTTATGAAATATGCATTTTACTATCCATTGGAGCACAATTTGTAGAAGCAAAACGCTGAAACGACTGAAATATTCTTTACTAGAAGACTAGTTGGGTCAGCTGTGGTGCTTCCATAGGATGGAAAACCATGAAGCTGAAAAAAGAAATGGGAAATATATTGGTAATAGAGTGATCGTTATGATATATTAAGTGAAAGAACAAGATACCACTTGTCTAAGAAATAAGAGAATATGTATTTGCTTAGATATTTGCTTTCTTTTAAAAGAATATACCATAAGATAATAATAATAGAAAAAGAAGAGGGGTAATGGGATGGAGGGAAAGGAATAAAACCTAATCATTTCTGAATATACTTTGTTTTTTTGGTTTGGTCATGGAAACATGTAAATTTTTAACATAATTTAAAAAATAGAGACAAGGTCTTGCTCTGTCATTCAGGCTGGAATGCAGTGGCATGATCATAGCTCACTGTAATTGAACTCCTGGGCTCAAGTGATCCTCTCGCCTTAGCCTTCTTAGTAGCTAGGACTATAGATGTGCACCACCACACTCAGCTAATGTATTTTTTGTTTTTAATTTTTTGTAGAGATGGGGTCTTGTTATGGTGCCCAGGCTGGTCTCGAGCTCCTGGCCTTAAGCATCCCTCCTGCCTTGGCCTCCCAAAGTGGCAGGATTACAGGCATGAGCCACTGTGCCTGGCCTTAACATAATTTTGAAATAAAAAACGTATAATCTCTGAGAAAACCAAATAAATCTAAGTGTGTATTGAGCTGGTTAGCATAACCCAGAGAGAGGAACAGTGAGGAACTCAGCCAACTGACTTTAAAACACAGGGATTTGATTGTGCATCCCTATTGGCATGTATTGTAAAGGTACCCAAAGTGCAGAAAACATTGTAAGCTATTTTTAAATTATCATTACTGGTGTTGGTATTCTGAGATTCTTACATGTATTGTGAGATGGAATAAACAACTCATTATATTTATAGGAGGAAGGAAACATTGACGTTTGAACAATAAAGTTAGGAAAAATTCCTGCTTTCTTGAATTTGAGTTGGACATACAATATGAACTCAAAGCATTTTAGTATTTTTTAAAAACATGGTCTAGCTCTTTCTACGGAGAAGGGCCAGAAACCATGGCCAGCCCAGTAACAATGAGCATTCCTTGTGCCACACTGTGATTGCCAAATACCATTTCCTACAAAAAATAACCAGGGCTCTTTGGAACAATGGCTGCTTTCAGATATGGAGCAAGAGATATACAAGATGTGCCTGGATCATCTTTTTACACCAGCAAGTAGGGAAGCTCTGGAGGACCAGGGTCGTGTTGTAGAAGGACTCAGGAACCAATGTGAGCAGGTTCCTACTGGTCAAGTTTGAACATCATTTTGGATAATACAGCATTGGATCGAAACATATCACACAGGTTTAAATACATGAGTTTATAATCATATTCAAGAAAAAACATCAGTCACTTTTGTAGGATGCTAGGAAATTAATGAATTACTTTGAAAACTGGTAAATAAAGGGAAAGAAATAAGCATTTTACAAATCATGCCTTAGGATGACCAAACTGGTGATGAAGGAAAGTTTCTCTTTATAAAAGTAGCTACAGGAGAGATGAAGAGGGAATGATATCACATCATTATTATTTTGTAATCCCTAGTTCATGGATCTAGGCAATGATCTACAATGGCTGCTGACAACATGAAAAAATATTGCCAAAAAGATTGCCTAATCTAAACAAGCCTCTAAATTTAACAAACATTAAAAAAAAAAAAAAAAAGAAGGATTTATACAGGGGGCAGAGGAATGTGTTAAATAAAACTATAGGCATGCAATCAGCAACATTTAGAAGTAGGAAACTACAGAAAAATAACCTGGAGTTTCAATAGTTGCCAATAGGTATGGAAAAACAGATGGAGGGTAGACTTACAGATTAAACATAGATGTATTAATGTATTAGTCTGTTCTCACACTGCTAATAACGACATACCGGAGATTGGGTAATTTATAAAGGAAAGAGGTTTAATGGATTCACAGTTCCACATGGCTTGGGAGGCTTCAGAATCATGGTGTAAGGCAAAGGAGAAGCAAAGGCACATCTTATGTGGTGGCAGGCAAGAGAGCTTGTGCAGGGGAACTCCCATTTATAAAACCATTGGATCTTGAGAGACTTATTCACTACCACGAGAACAGTATGGAGGAGACCACCCCTATGATTCAGTTATCTCTAACTGGCCCCACCTTGACATATGGGGATTATTACAGTTCAAGGTGAGATTTGGGTGGGAGCACACCCAAACCATATTAATTAACCAGTTGCAGTGTGTGAACCTTATTTGGGTCTTAAGGATAACAAAGTGTTTAGCAATTTCGAGACAACCAGGGAGAATTTGAGCACTGACTGGCTATCTGATAAAACAAATTGTTAGTTGTTTTCAGGTGAGATAGCGTTGTGGCAATTCTATTTAAAGAAAGGTCTTTATCTTTTAAAGGTGCATATTGAATTATTCTGAAATAGGATGACATTTTATTTGGGATTTGTTTTTAAAATAAAGAGCTGATGAGGAAGCAGGTGGGTATGGATGAAACTCGAGTCACCCTGCGTTGGTGGTGACTGAAACTGAGTAATGAGTTTATTCATTGTACTATTCTTTCTATTTTTGTGTATGTTTAAGGTTTTCAGTGGTAAAACACTAAATGAAAATAGCATTCTTAGCGTAAATAGGGCTCAGAAGAAGGGGCTTTCTGAAAAGTTCTATGTAAAATGGGACTCTGTATTAAGTCTTATTTTTATAATGTCTTTGTACATCCGAGATAAGTTCCTAGAGGGAAACAGAACACACACTGGGTGTCTGAAACTCATTCCTGTTTTAGTTTGGCTCACCAAGCCCTTAAATTCGTGATCACAGAGGAAGGCAACCCAAGTTTGCATCCCAGGGAGACCACTTGTAAGATGACTTCTTAATCTAGATTATGATTCTCTTTTAATCTGGCTCTGTCCTCTCCCATCATCCCTTCCAGCCAACTGCAGACTGTAATGTCTCTGAAGTTGGAAAAGGATCTGTTTTCCAATTTCCAAATGCTCAAGGACCCTTTGAAAAGCCATCAACCTAGAGAGGGACTGTGACCTCCCCATGTCACTTGGCCAGTGAGTGGGATAGCTGGGATTCAGACCTGGGTCTCTGAACTTCCACTGCGCTGCATTCTACTGCTTTGCTCTCATTGAATAAATTAAATTCTACGTGTTGATTCCCTCCCTGGTGAGGGGTGCCTGTATTCTTTGTTGAACTTACAGTGTGCTGTTTAGGAAGAGTTTTTGCCCTGTTATTTATAGACCACTGTGCCTGTCTGGGAACATGTTCACCAGCCAGATAACTTTTAACATGCCCAAGGAAATGAACACAGGCTCCAGGGTCTGAGGAATATTAAACTGTGGGCAAGGAAAATTTTAATATGGATTATACTAATAAATTTGGTGCTTTAGAATTTCAAACGTGATTCAAATACGTACACTATGTTATTTGTTCCTTCTTACCCTACCTGCTATTATCAGTGATGGAATGGCCTGTCAAGTCTGAGACCCCAATCAGAATCTTCTGACTTCAAAATGCTCGCTCTCTCTACTTTGTCACACTGCCTCTTTCTTTTAGCAGAATTTGAAAATAGTAATATCATATCTTTAGGTGATGCCAATGGCCTATCAGAGTATGGCTTAGGCTGTTGTTGTCATCATCATCAAATGGGTGACTAGTTCTAATTCAGTTTAGTTACTCACTGTGTGACAGTCATGTTTGGAAACTTGAGTTCTGTCTAATATTTAAAAATAATAAAATTTAATTTTCGTGAAACCCCTATGATGTACCTATTAAAATTGTATTTGCTATGTGACATTGGATAAGATTAAATAGTTCCCAAAGTCACAGCACTAATAAATAGTAGAGCCAGGATTTGGATCCAGGACTGTCTGATGCCAGGGCCTGAGCTGTAGCCATTAAGTCACTCACTGATGTCCATTCATTCTATTAGCAGATATTTATTGAGCATCTACTCTATGCCAGGTACTGTCTCAGGCACTGGGGATACAGTTGTGAATGAGATGGATATCCTCCCTTGTCCTTATGCAACTTACAACTAGTGAGTGAGACAGACAGTAAACAAGATGTTTTTAGGCAGTGATGAGCAGTTAGCAGGAAGTAAAACTGGGCAATGTGACACAGAGTGGGGTATAAGACTAGGATGCTGCTTTAGGCCTTTGGGGGCTTGTCTGAGGTCAGATAGGACTTGAGTATTCCAGAGAGAAGGAACATACCAAGAAATTAAAGATCCTATAGTTGAAACTGGCTTGGTATGTTTGGAGAACAGAAAGAGAATACAGGAGAGAACACGAAGCCGTTGGAGAGGCAGTGTTCATCCAATAGGGTGGATAGAGCTCCCCACATCCTCATCCCAGCCCCCTGGTGATGTAGGCGTGGTTGGGGCGAGGAGTACTGCCTTTGACTGTGGAGGAGAGCTTGTTGGCTTATAATGGGACTCATTTCTGAGAAACAAGCTCCATCCCAGAGGAATGACATATTTCTTCCAGACCATGGACTCTGTAGTCTCAAAATAGTAGGACAGGGATAAGTAGTTGAGACCTGGCTTGATGGCATGTGTGAAAATGATTTTGGCATCCTAAATGGCATCAAGCAGAAGCAACATCAACAGTGTGGCCTTATTGCCAAAAAAGTTGCTGCAGTCAGAGCCTTTCCTGAAGGATGATATACAGAGAGGTCAATGTCTGCCAAATACAAGGAGAACGTTTCTGGCCAAAAATGGAATAGGTGTCTTGGAATGCTGATGTAGTCCCTCACAGGCATTAAGAAGCTGCTCTGCCCCTGGTCAGGAATATTGCAGAAATGAGTCAAGCCAGGTTAGAGTTGGAAGAAGAGTTGGACTAGCTCATCTCTATGGGCTTTCCAACCTGCAATCCTCAGGGCCTCACTGCCAGGGAGGCAGTCCATGGCAGTGGTAGTTGATAAAAATTTGTGGGAGATGAAATATTCAAACCCAAATTATGTTCCTAACTGGTTTACCACTCTGGCCAGTGCTCCTTTCGTGCTCCGACTCTTCTCACTGTTCTGCAGCCTGTGGTCACTGAGTTGCTCTGAGATCCCTATTTATTTTTACTGGCACCTTATTTAATGCAGCTCGACATTTTCTAGCTAACTGGTACCATCTGTCTGTAATCACACTTCTCAGATCTGCCTCCTTGTCATCAGCCTACCTCTCTCTCTGATGGTTGGGAACTAGTTGTATTCTCCGAAGACTTGCTATACTTTAAAATTTTAACTTGGCATGGCCAACAAAGGTACCATATATTGTCTGTGGAAGCCAACAAAAGGAGGCTTGGAAAAGAAGGCTTGAATTGCCATCTTACATTAAGAACATCCTGGCCTCTAGTGGAGGGTATAGGAGAGTTGGCTCTAGGTTCTGATTCCTTTGTTACTGGGCTTTGACTGTGTAGCCTTGGCCCCCTCTTCAAATCCCTCTGGGTTCCAACTGGTTTATCTCTAAACAAGTTGAAGCGATTAGACCAGTGGCTCCCTGGAGGGCCCATCCTGCTGTCAGATCATTCAAAGATGTTCATTGCCAGTTCTTTGCACCATGAGGAGCTTATTTGGACTTTTAGACAGCTCTGACTTCTCAGAGCTTGCAGTCCAAGACATTATGACATGGATGCACATTTAAAAGACAGACACTTTATAGATAGATTATTGATCAATTTTGCCACTAGTGTGAAGCTGTCATTTCTAAAAAAGGGATATGTTTTTCCTTCTCACTTTTACTGCTTTGGTTAAATCATTTATGCTAAGAACTCCCTCAAATATAGACATGCATATGCCATAGACTGAGTATATTAGCATTATAAGCATGTCAATGACATAATAGCACCTTTTTGCATAAATTTATATTCTTTGTAACAACTTTGTGGGGTGAATTGCTTTAGTCTGCAATAAAAAGATATGGGAATTCAGAGAGGTGAAATATCCCTCTAAATCTTCTGTAGTTCCTTCATTGTGCCCGACTTCAGTGCCTGTGCCTTGTTTGCAGTTCTGGGCTGCATCTCTGAATACATATATAAGGTCAGTAGGTGTATCAGGAAGAGGGTGGTGGGGATAGGGGGTTACTGAGGGAGTTAAGTTGACAGGATCAGAGATGAGGATCCCTAGTTTCTAGAGAGGAGGCTGACGGGAAGCCTACGCCTTTCTTCCCGATGACACTGGCAGGAGGTAGAGCATGAGTCTGACAGCAAGCAGGTTATGAGGGATGTTGGTTCCTGTAGTAAGCACAATTGTTGGAGCATTACTGGAGGCAGTCCAGGCGTGACTTGGTTGTTAGGATGTCCACATGTCAAGCCTGCAGAAGTGTGTCTGGCGGCCCAGTGGGGTCCTGGCAGCCCCACAGTGGAATGTGTTGTGGGGCAAAGGCTGTTGATGAGGGCACCTCCTCTGATGAGTCCTTTCTTGCATTATTGTAAAGAAACACCAGAGACTGGGTAATTTATAAAGAAAAGAGATTTAATTGGCTCATGATTCTGCAGGCCGTACAGGAAATATCACAGCATCAGCTAGCCTCCTGGGAAGGCTTCAGGAAACTTATGATCATGGCAGAAGGCAAAGGGGAAGTCAGTACTTTACATGGCTGGAGCAGGAGGAAGTGGTGGGGGTGGGGAGGGGTGCCACACGCTTTTAAACAACCAGATCTTGTGAAGACTCTATATCATCAGAACAGCACCAAATGGGGGAATCCTCCCCCATGATCCAGTACCTCCTGCCAGGCCCCACCTCCCATATTGGGGGTTACAACTTGACATAATATTTGGGAGAGGACACAAATCCAAGCCATCTCCTCCTCTCACCTGTTCATCCTTTACCTCTTAGGAAGGAGGGCAGCTGCAGTAGAGCACTTGCCTCTAGTTGCTCTTGAGCACCCTTCCTGGGTAAGATAATTAAAAAAAACAAGTTTATGATTCTAAAGGTAGTGTTATTACAGAAAGTTTGAAAACCCAGAATTTATACAGAAAAACACAGTAACAACAATGGGAGAATGTTTCCAGTGGCGGTGTGGTAAATATGACTTCCTTGCTCATCTGGAGTTTCAGTTTAAGGTGGCACAGTGTTTGGGTTATAAACAAACACTTAATTTGAATAGAAAGAACTGTAGTGCCTTTCACTCTAAAACTCCAGTGTAGAAAGAGGCCGTATTATTTTCCAGCAGGACAAGATCACCCTGTTTAGCCGGTGTATCAGTCAGTGTTCAACCAAAGATGAATAGGGGATATATATGAAGAGACTTATTGCAAAGAATTGCCTTATATCACTGTGGGAGCTGTTAGATAAGTGCAACATCTGTAGGGCAAGCTGTCACGCAGAACTCTCAGGCACGAACTGAAGCTGCTGTCCAGAGGCAGAGTTTCTTTTTCAGGGGACCTTCAGCTCTGTCCTTAAGGCCTTTTGACTAATTGAATCAGGTTCACATATATTATCTTGGATGGTTTCCCTAAAAGCCAGCTAATTATGGAACTTCATCACATCTGCAAAATACTTTCACAGCAATACCTTGATTAGTGTTTGAATAGCTGGGACTGTAACCTAACCAAGTTGACATATACAAAAGATCATCACATCTGATAATCTGTCCTCTTTGAAAATTAATCTGGGGAATTGGATGCATCATCTGCCTTGGTTACACAGCCCCTCTTTCAACAACCTTCTTTGCTAGGACATAATAAGGGCTAAAGTCAATCCCAGTGGTCTCATCAGGACCTGCCCACCTGCAGCATCGTGTTCTGTCTAGACTTTGTCATATTCACTTGTACTTCTGCTTCCTAGGTATGCTGAAGTCATCGTTTGCGTCTGTGTGACCTCTCCCTGTGACTAAATTGGAAGTTTGCAGGGGTGGGATGGTATCTCCTGTTGAATTTGTCTGTCCCTTGATGGTCTGAGTGCTGCAAGTGCTCTAAGTGGCTTTTCAGTGAACAGTGACTGATATCCATGAGTTAACTTCAGGTTCCATAATGGCCAAGATTCTTATGTCTCCTTGTTATATCTCCTCATGGAAGAAGGAGCAGTTTGTTTCATTGCATTTGTTTTTGTTCATTCACTTACAGATTGCCAAGTGGGCATTGTTCTAGGTACTGAGCCTATTGCAGTGAACAAGACAGACAGGATTCCTGCTCTTTTGGAAACCAGTATGGTTGTTGGAGATGTGGTAGAGGGAGAGAAAGGAAACTAACAATAAGCAAGTATAGGCCGGGCGTGGTGGCTCAAGCCTGTAATCCCAGCACTTTGGGAGGCCGAGA